>NC_077229.1:415861224-415982766 GCF_027887165.1 Monodelphis domestica | reverse complement strand
AGTTAAGTATGTATATGTTATATATGAATACAAGAATCTATACAACTTTCAAGAATGAAAAGCATATATAGGCAAAGTTCCCATCAAATATTTTCCTCGTAAAGGCTGCTTTATATAAGGAACACAGAATTTCAGGAGTATGGAATTTTCCTCAAGAGTTCTCTTAGAGTTGTCTGAGGGAATGAGGCTAAATTGGTACCCAGGTATCACCAAAGCCAAGTCCAAGACTCTAACCACTATGCAAGTCTATTTAAAAATGTAGCAGTACCCCACAGTTAATATACTGATAATATTGGTCCATTACACTCCTAGGAAAGGCTTTGAGTTGTCACTTCAATAATAACAATAGCTTATGTGAATATGTAATTTTTTTATTTATTAAGCACTTTGAAATACATGATACCATTCCATTTTTTCAAAAACACTGTAAGTCAAGACAGATAACATAATCACCACTTTACCAAATTCTGAGTCTCCAGAAGAATTAATTTCCCAGGGTCATAAATCTGTTAAATGGTAGAACAAAGACTTAAGCCCATATCTTCTGGATCCTAGACTAGTGATCTTCTGATTATATCATAGGGAAGTTGTGTTTGTGCTTATACATCCACAATCTCACTCAATCTGCCTTCTGACCTTAAACATGTATTTATGTAAAAGCTGGTAGACTCTGGACAATGATGTCTCCTGAATCTTTCCTTCCTGTTTTTATCCACTAACCTTGGCCCTCTTAGTATTTTGTTCTAACCCTCAAATGGGCACATATGCCCAGAGAACATTCAAAACATCAAGAGTTGAGAAATATGGTACCTATGAAGGACAGTAACTCCAGAGAACACCAAGATATGTTTTCATTGTAGGTAGGACACATCAGCAAACATGGCAGAACCATGGAGATTTGTCAGATACCAAGAGCAGACTAACTTGGCATTCAAGAATTGGTTATGGAAGCAGCCCCAGAGAAGTAGGGAAACCAGGCTGAACGAAACAACAAATTACATATATCATGAAAATACAGAGATATATACTTCTAATACATCAAATTGTTATGCCTATTCTTAATCTCCTTCCCCTTGCTGTCCCCAATTATAACATCTGTTGAAACAGTTTATGGGATCATGTTTCATTCCCACTGTTTATCATTAGGAGAGCCTTAGCTGTGGAGCACTCAGGAGAACCCAGTCCAGTTATTTCAATTAAAGCCTTTTCAGTGACTGTGGCTGTAACTATAGTTGTTACAGAATGCTGTGGTCTTTGTGGGTGCCTCCAAAGAATCCCCATAGCATAGACCTTTATGAGTTGAACCTGATGCTAAGAGTGGGTAGAGAGTAGTTTCTGTTTCAGGCTTCATGGTTGTGGTCAGAGTCATACTAAATTGGAGCTATTAGATTCCATTATCATTCAAATATATGCTTATATACCTCCTCTTCCTTAAATTGTATAGCTAAATAAAATCAGATTAAAATGACTATCATGGAGAAAGAAAATCACAAAAGAAAAACATTTAGAATGTAATTAGAAAGGTAGAGATGAAGCAGATTATGAACTGATTACATATGTATAACTTGGACCTTTTTAATCATTCAGAAATGGGGATCCAAAGAGAGAGGGAAGGAGTACGATGACAGAGACAACAAAGAAAAGAAGAAGAAAGAAGAAGAAGAAGAAGAAGAAGAAGAAGAAGAAGAAGAAGAAGAAGAAGAAGAAGAAGAAGAAGAAGAAGAAGAAGAAGAAGAAGAAGAAGAAGAAGAAGAAGAAAAAGAAGGAGAAAAAGAAGAAAAAGAACAAGAACAAGAACAAGAACAAGAACAAGAACAAGAAGAAACACCCTGTCCAATTGAGGGAACAACATGAATATAATTTGTTACATTTAGACAGAGTAAAAGCCAGTCAAATCATCTGAAAGAAGGCATCATTAATGGAGAGGGGTCAGAAAAAAAAAAAAAAACTTTTACTCCATCCACTCATCTTGAGCTACATTCCTTAAGTATTATCTTACTGCCTCACATTCCTATTTTGGTAGAACATGCAAATAGCAAAGCCCAGGAAAGTTTTTTCTCCTTGTATCCATTCCCATTTTCTTAACTATCAGAATGATTTTAATAGCAGTCAAATAGGAAATGGATTTATGTAAGAGTGAAAGAGTAATTTTCAAATATCAGTCTACATTTGGGGAAGTCTCAGCTAAATCTATTGTCCCTACCTGCCACCAAGCTTAAACTACTATACTGCCCACTGCAACCAAATTACCAAATTTCCTTCTCTAACTTTCAAAAGCAAGAAAAGAACTTACAAGACTTTACAATCTCTTTATTTTATACACACAAAGTAAAGTCATAGTTAAATGAAATAGGCAAAATGTCCAAGGTCAAACAAGTCTTAAGTGGCAGAGATCTAGTCTTTAAACCAAGTCTTCCAACTTCAAACCCATTATTTTTTGACTGCTAGAATTCCTCATAACGTTTAATATTATAAAACATTTCTCTGGGGGTCGTAGAAAGAAGAGAATGCGGTAGACAAAGGGTTAATCCAAGCTTTGCAGGTGAGAATGTGGTTTCTCCAGATCCTGAACCTGATGAGGCCTTTGCTTCCTATGTGAAGGCTCAGGGAGGCTCAAATTCTCAGGCACCTCCAGGCTCTTATTCAATGGAGCACCTGGGGGAGTCAAGGAAATCCAAAATCTGACATAGCTCTTCAGAGAGCTGGGATCCCTGTTCTCATTTACTTCAGGAAGGAGGCCTGCTGCCAACAATAGGTCTTGCAACCTGCAGATCTTGATTGCATTTATATATCTATTTTTTCTCCCCAAACAGGTTTTCCTCTTGAGCCTTGAGTAGACAGTAATTAATTAGAGTCAGATTCCCTCCTGGATTCAGATAAATGAGAAAACAGCAGTGCTAGGCTAACCTTGCCTGGAATGGATTTTGGTGAAAGAAGCCAGTAGACTCTGGTTATGGGCTCCTAAAGCAACAGGAATGAGAAGCAGTGCCAGGGGTAACTCTGGAATTAGAAACATCTAGACATCTACAGAAAAATAGCTGAACTCTCTTGAGCAACAGATCTGAAATAGACATTCCCAGGTCTTCTGGCTCTCTCACTGTTACTTAAGAAGTCTGGATGGATCAGGAAGGCAGATCCCATCAGAGAAATCTTCCAGTGGCTAGAAAGGGATCAGCTAGAGAAAAACATAAAATGCAATATCCCTTTGTGCCACATAGAGGAATTAAGCCCTCTCTAAATCTTCAATATGAAGACTTGAAGTAAACGCTACAATAATATGAAGTTCATCTTATTCCCTGGACCTTTAAATAATTATGAACAAGTAGCTTAGGACACGAGAAATTTAAGTTTATCAGCATACCTTCACATATCAACAAAACATTAAATTGTTAGACTTAAGACCTCTGGGGAGTTGGTATGCTAAGAGAGACTAGATCATTTGAACAATGATATTCTAAGAACAATATTTAAGGAAGTATGGATAAGCCATTGTAACTAGAAGCAACATTGAACCCAGTTCAACATCCAAACTCAAATCTACTCTTTTCTTAAGTTCAAAGAAATCTCACCATTATTCTCTTTTATCTAGTAACATTTTTTTCTTGTACAGAAATGGTAGCTATTAATGACACTCATATGAATGAGGACTGATAAAGTATTCAACTTTATCTCTTCTTGTTCCTCAAGTTCCAGTTATGTTATTCTTTTCATAATCCCCTGAATGCTTATTCCTAACAGTCAGCTTGTACTCTAGCTGATAAGTTGTCTTCTACAATTAAGTGGATCCTATTAATAATACTATGAGTCCAAAAACAAATTTGTGTTTTATTCACTTCCTACTGCCTTCTCTGACTACTACCATCCACAATGAACTCCTATATAATAAATTGCCTTTCCATTTATTTGGGTTTCTAGCATTATTTAACATATACTCCATCCCCTGTATCTTTTGTAGCACACAAAATATACAGTGGCTTAGGTAATATACACTGAATTTGATTTTTCATCAGTTTTTAATGTGAACCTAGAGGATTCCAAGAAGGGAGTAACTCAGGTAAATTTCAAGTATTTCTCCTTCAATCTGCTTCTCTAATATAAACTCACATTCCATGACAGATCCTCCACCTCAAATCATTAGCAAAGAAGTTGTTTGGAGGCCAAAGCAAATCAAGGGAATACTGCATCCCCTCTCCTCTCACCCAAACATTGCTACCCAACACATCTCTGTTCTCCAGCCATCTAAAGGTTGCATTTCTGCATTATCCAGCATGGGAAAGTGAAAATGAGAAAGAATCTCTCTCTAATTGAAATCACAGCAGTGGCTTAACAGTCTTTGAAGTGTGAGTGAATGGGGAGGGGGGCAGGAGGTTTGTAAACCCAGCAAAGAAAGGAAGGGTGGCTTTTTTTGGGGGGGTTGCTGATTTTCCTGACAACACTCAAACCAACTAGAAATCAAACAGCATACAGTTGTTGATATCAAACATAGTTCCTTGTACCACTACATCAAAAAACCTTAATTAACAAATAATTTATTCAGAAAAGGAAGAAAATTCCCTTGCACTAAATAATTTTATTATAAGTCATGGACTTATTTTTTCCCTCTTCTGAAAGCATGACAGGAGTGGAAATTGAGCCTTTGGAGAAAAGATAAGTAGAAAATGGATCAAAGTATCTTAGAAGAGATTGTTGGCTCTGAAAGTCAAAAGGGCCCAAATGATGACTCTTTGTGGGAAATAACATCTGATAAATCCAACTACCTTCAGAACTATTTTTAATATAGCTGCTTGTAAAATGCAGTAATATAAGGTTTCTCCTAGTTCCATTATTCAACACTGTGAAGGACAACAAGAAGTTTAAGTCCTGTGTCCTATTGCTTTCAAGAATCTTACATTCTCCAAAAAACACAATAAAATAATGAGATCAAGGGAATGGACCTAGAGTCCAGTCACCCTAGGTAAATTACAACCTCAACTGAAACTCAGTTTTCTTATGGGTACGATTGAAATAATAAATCTTCCAGTCCCTATATCAAAGAGTAGGAGGAAGATCTTTATTTCTTAAAGCAACATGAATATTTCTTATTTGAGGGGGAAAAGATTAGACTAAGACAAATGAAGTAATGATGAGATCATAGATTAAAATTAGAAAATTAGAATTAAATTGATTAGAATTAGAAATTAAATTAGAAAATTATAATTAGAAACATTTTTTAAAACCTCTTATTCTAAAGATAGGGAAACTGAAGATTATAGAGAACAAGGACCTTGTCCAAGGTAGCATAATTGTTTAGTGGCAAGGCTAGAATTTGAACTCTAAATATGGTACTCTATGTGCCTCACTACATTGCCTGAGAACAAACTATATATTACATATGGAAGTCTACAATGTATGGCCAAGTGAGGTAAACTTTAAGTTTTATGGAAGTTCAAAGGCACAAGTGATTAGGTATAGACTGGGGCAGAGGAGGTACAGGAGGAGGAAAAGATAATCATGAAAGAGGGACTGGATTCTGTACTAGTGATAAATTCCAATGTTTCCAGAAGATCCTAAAAAGACTCAAAATTTATTCTCATATGACACATAACTTAAGGCAAAATTTGCCCTTTTTCCTTACTCTCACATCTCACTCTATCTCCAGCAGCCTAATAGCATTCATTAAAGAACAGTTAGGTTATCACTGTTTAAAAGTGATTGTTGTAAATATAATGTTCTCAGGAGCTACACAGACTACACTGCTTTTCTTTGGGCTTCTTCTCCTATCCACATACACTAGTCATCCTACATGCCCTAATTCAAATCCCCTGTCCTCCATCCAAAGCCATCCACAACTACTTTAGGCTAAACTGATCTATCCCTAATCCTAGCCTCCATAGTACTTATATCAGAACCACACAATATAGTCTTTGCTTATACTGTCTTCATTCATTCAGTGAAAAAGCATTGCTTAAAAATTTCCAGTGTTTCAGGTTGTATTTGTTCATGCTTTTAAAAAAAAATTCTCACTCTCCCAACAAATTTATAAGCTGCCTGGAGAGAGAACCTACATGGCATACCCCAAGTTACAGTATAGGATTTAGCAGGGAGAATGTACTCAATGGCTATTGGTATTCATTGATTGGCTAAGGAATAACACTTGGGAATCTCTTCAGATTATCTTTTTCATTGACCATAGATACCTAGCACCTGCCATTTCTGCCTGTGCTAATCTGATTCCTTTATTATATTGTGATAGTCCCTTAGAGTTACAAACTTGGAAGGCAGAATAGAACTTAGAGGTCATCTAATTCAACTCTTATTCTGGGTAGAAATTCTTCTACAGTATCTCCTTGCAGGTACCCATCCAGTTACTGCTCAAACACTTTTGTGAAATATGAGTTCACTATTTACCCAAAGAGGTATTTACGAGGTAAATTCACATGTCAAAATAATTACATTTATATAGTGTTTTAAGGTTTACAGAGTGCTTTACATATATTATCTCATTTGATCCTCATAAACCTGTAAGGGAGGTGCTATTAGTCCCATTTTACCAATGGAGAAACTGTTTCTCAGAAATGTTTAATGATCTGTCTGGGTTTAACCAGCTGCTAGGTGAGGTAGGATTCAAAATCAAGTTTTTCTGACTTCAGTGCATCACTCTATCTGTTGGAGATAGAGCTTCCTTACTCCAGTCTTATTACATCTTAGTATCTGACTCTCACTATGGATGGAATGATGATGATGATGATGATGATGATGATGATGATGATGATGATGATGATGATGATAGCAGCTTTAAGGTTTACAAAGAATGTATGTGTGTGTATGTGTAATCTCATTTGAAACACAACAAGGAGCTATGAGATAGATATTATTATTATTCCCATTTTACAGATAAGAAAGCAAAAACTGAAAGAGATTAAGTGACTTGCCTAGGGTCACAAAGCTAGCAATGGTATAGGGCAGCATTTGAAATGATAGCTCTTATCAATGATGAATACTATTAAAGCATTATGTAGTAGAAAGAAAACTGAATCTGAGGTGAGAGGAACTGTGTCCAGATCTTTATTTGCCACTTTTGTGACTGAGGAGGAAATCACCTCTTGGGCAATCAATTTCCTCATCTATGATATTAAGGAATTGAACTAGATAATTTCTAAGATTTCTTTCCTCTATTAAAGCCTATGAATACTATGATATCTGGGACCTAGTCTCAACTTAATGAGCAAGTCCCTGGGTGAACCTGGGCAAATCATTTAATCTCTCTAGGTCTTATTTACTTCATTTATTAATTGAATGAGTTGGACTAAGTGATCCCTGACATTCTGTGAAAACAATTCCTAAATTCCTTTTCAACTAATTCCATTGGGAACTTAACTCTTGAAGTGGTCTCCACGTGATCCTGGAGACAGCCAACAAGACTCAACAGAGGGAGCCAGAATAACTTCTAAGAAAGTGAGAAGAGAGAAGAAACATAGGATCAAGTACTCATTGAAAGTTTAGAGAATTTATCTTCTAAATCCTTCATTCTTCTTTCTCCCAGTCTCCCACAAGTTCCAAGGTCACCATGTCTCCATCCTTCTGCCCTTTTCTCTATGAATATCCACCAAGGCATTCACTGATCAATTTAAGAGTATCTGTGAAATTCCATCCTTCAAAACCCTGGTATTCTATATAATGTGAGTAACAATTTAGTTAAAAAACTTAGTGTCAGTGATATTTTTCTTTCTGAAATGCTAAATATGAATATGTATGAATCAAAATACTTATTAATTAGAATATGAACTTTTCAGTTTGAAAACTGTCTTAATTTCCTCAATTTGTACAATACAATTTCCCTGATCTTCATTTCTCCTCGTGGTATTTCATTCTCCCAGACCAATCCCTCCCCTTCTCTAATAGTATTTATAGGTCACATTAAAACATATGAAACACAAAAATGCACCATAAACAAATTTGTTTGGGAAATACTGGCTTATGATATTGTTCCTCCCTGGAGATTCTTTAATAGGAATGAATCTCTAATAATAGAATATCAGTATAATGATGGGCAGCTTGGGAGATATTACTGGGAAAGGGCCAAGCCCAATACCTCTCAAATTATACCATGTAGGCAGCTGCCCACTCTTCCTCCCCATAAACCCAGGGAAGAAATTGGGGGTGGGGAGGGGAGAAAGAGAAGCTATAGGACTTTCCCATTCCAATAAAAATCGACAATTTGCTGTAATTTGACTGTGATTTAACAATGCTTTTAAAAGAGGGAGTAAATGCCTCATAAAGTCTAGCAACCTATTCACTCCTGTGCGCTTCATCAAGTCCTCAAAGCTGTTGCCCTCCAGAAGGGTCCACTTATTCCAATCCTCTCAGGATAAATGCCAGAGATGAGCCTTGCTAAGGCTTAGAAGAGTTTTCTTGTGCTCCCCTTCAGCTTAAAAAACAAAACAAAACAAAATAAAAAAACAACAAAAACCTCTGCTGTTTCTCTTCTTCTTCTTCTTCTTCTTCTTCTTCTTCTTCTTCTTCTTCTTCTTCTTCTTCTTCTTCTTCTTCTTCTTCTTCTTCTTCTTCTTCTTCTTCTTCTTCTTCTTCATCTTCCTTCTCTCTCTCTCTCTCTCTCTCTCTCTCTCTCTCTCTCTCTCTCTTCTCTCTCTCTCTCTCTCTCTCTCTCTCTCTCTCTCTCTCTCTCTCTCTCTCTCTCTCTCTCTCTCTCTCTCTCTCTCTCTCTCCTCCCTCCCTACCTCCCTCCCTCCCTCTCTTACTCCCTGTTCCCCTTCCCATTCTCTCTCTCTTTTTTCATGTCCTTTCTTTCCTTTTCTCTTTCCTGAACAATAAAAGTTGAATGGCAATGCAAATCTAGCTCTCTGCTTAAAACCAGAGCCAGCAAGGCAGCGTGTCACACATATTTATGAGCTTTAAATGGCTTTTATCAAAGTGAGGTCGCACTAAATCACCTCTGAGCTGTCATAAATACAAATGACTCGACATAGGCTGCAACAAGCCTTCGGGGAAAATTATATGATCTGCTGTTGCAGTTATGGTATATCACACAGGGAGCTCATATATTTCTACTGGCAAGGTAATCCGATCCTTCAAAGGACACTAATGGGTGAAAAGCGGAAGAGAGAGATAGTGAATCAAGCCATGTGCATGCATCTGTGTCCATGCATCTATGTGCTGGCTCATGTGAACATAGGACCCTGGTTCAGATGACTAACAAACCATGGAGTCTTCTCTGATAGCTAAACAGTGAGAAATCATTCTGGTCACAGAAAGGAAAAAATATAAAGACAAGTTCTTGAAATCCATCTAAATTTTTTTTTCTTTTTAATATTCATTCAAAGAAGGCAGTGTGGTACCATGGACAGAGTTAAATCCTAGGTCCAGACAATGGTGAAGCTAGCTCTAGCTTTGCCACTAACTAGTTGAACCTTAGACATGTTTTTTTTTTTTTACCTTCCTGAGCCTCAGTTTCCTCATCAATAAAAAGTGGGATGGGAAAATGGAGTAAAAATTGTGATCTTTAGAAGGTATAGGAGCCATGAAGATGTGAACTGGGCCATTTCTCATCTTGAAAAATCCTCCATTCTCCTCAGGGATGTCTGGACATCTTCCAAGGAAGTTAAAGATAATTCTTTCACTGGCAGCTGGTGAAAATCTGGTTTATGACAAAAAATTCCCCTCCAGGAAGAAAGAAAAAGGTAAAGGAATGACAAGACTGTGGCAAGAGGTAAGATATTAAGAATCCTTAATAAAATAGAGCTGGATCAGGCTTCTCAATGTTATTTCTTTCCCTTATATTGCTGAACTGCTAATGTGGCATGTTGAAAATAGATCTAGACATGGGATGAGAAAGATCTAGGTTCTTGTCCCAAGTTTACTAGTTACTAGTTGTGAGGTTTAGGTCCAATTCTGAAACTTCACTGAACCTCAGCTTCCTCTCTCTGCAAAATGGGCATAATAATGGTTAAAGTGTCTATACAAGTCAAATGAGATCACTTATATGAAGTGGATTGTAAAACTTAAAGTACAATATAAATATAAAATAATAATGGCTATCTCTTCAGTGGAATATGCCTAGAGCTGAGCTGCTTCCACCACCACATGTACCCTGGGTACACTAATATGTGTGACCAGAAGAGTTCCAGCTCCAGGCATGCTGTCCAATGGGGATGAACATTGCTACAAACATGAATTAAGTTAATAAGTAGTGTAGTCTTGAATTAAAACATTCCACCAACAATTCTACCCCTTATAAATCATCTACAAACTATCAACAAATGGTGATTGCTAAACAATATTGTGGAAAATTCAAATAAAGGCCAACATTTTCCCCAGAAGGACAGAGCCAAAATCTACAGCTGAATCCTGTTACCTGGGCATCATGCTGTTTATCCAGTAATTTCTATTCAAGTTCTCTATGATAAAATCTCAGTTCCTTTCTTTGACTTGTTATACGCTTCACAGGTTAACTCTAACCATGTATCTCCACCTTCATTAGATATTACTGTCCTCCCTGCACCTTTTGGTCTAGCCAAACTGGATTTCTTCTGACTTCTCAAACAAAGCACTCTATTTTTCATCTCTATGCCTTTGCATTGGCCATCTTCTGAGCACAGAACATACTCCTTCCTCACTCCTTTATCATTACATCCCTAACTTCTTGAAAGACACAACTCAACCACTTCCTTCTATCTAAAGTCTTTCCTGATCCACCCAACTACTATTGTTCTCATTCCTTACCTTGTATTAACTATCTTGCATTTTATATGTATTCAGCATATCATTATCTTATATATTCTCATACACAGTCTTGCCACCTCCTCTAATTGAGCATTAGTCCCTTGACTTGTTTTTGTCTTTGTTTGACTAGCCCCCTTTTCAGCACTCAAGGCATACTTAATGAATATTTGTTGATTAATTGAAGAACTAAGTTGACTATGAAATGAAGAGAAACCTCGAAAGACTGCCTTTGTAGGATCGTGATAATGCCAGGAGGTTTCCCCCTTCCAAACTTATGCCTCATGAAGATTATAGGCTTAGAACATTACCTGTTCCCTTTATCATGGCTGATTATGGAAAGAATTACCTCTTAGTTGATGAATTCTAGGGAAATATATAAGGGTGTATTATAGCCAGTTCAAATCAGCTCAGGAAAGCCAACTGTTAAATTTTCCATGGGATAATTCAAAAGTCAAAAACTGGCAAACAATACAAACTAGGGCTTGAATCATCGTCTTGATTGTCTAGACTGTCTAAGTGATGGAGAGAATGTTAATAATTAAGAAAAAAAGTTTAAAGTATGTTGGTTAAAAGTATGTATTATTTTCCTCTGGAAAGCTGGTTGTTAAACATCTTCCCACACACCACTGGAAACTGGATACAGTTATCACTATATGGTGAACCTTGTTTTTTCTCATTTCTTTGCCACTTTTCTATTCTTTTCTAAGGCATGAGGGCTATTTATAGTCCAGTAAAAACATTTGTGCTATGTATCCTTATTTTAAAAGCTTCCTTGACCATATCTTATATAATACTTACGGTAACACCACTTTCTTGTGAAATCACATGAGCTACCTTACGTCAGCTCTTGTTTAATTTTCTACTACTTATTTAACCATGGTGGAAAGCATTTCTTCGAAGATCAAGGAAAAGACAAACAAACAAAACTAACAGAGCTATAATCAATACCACCCTGCTGTGAGATTGTAAAGAGATGATACTAGGGGCAGGAAAGATGAGTAGACTGGGCTGTTTATAGTATGAGAAAGTTCTTTCTAAAGCTCTTACCACTATAAGAGTAGATGGAGAAGTGAAGAATTACAGTGACAAAGGAATATTTAAAGATGCCAAATATTAAGCAGATTCCTGGTTTACACTAGGTAAGTGATTTAGACTAAGAGATGTGAAAGGAGTGATTATTATGATCAATGCTTTATTTGGCATGAGAAGATTGACAGAGTGCTGAGTCTGGGGAATATGAGGATAGGGCCACTGAATTACTTTGAGTCTCATTCTTCTGTACTAATATTATCTTTGTGTGGGATATTTGTCTTAGTGGGTACTCATGGCTTCATTGTTTTAGTATCCTGACAATGTATATGCCCCTAGAGGCAAGCAATATTGATATAGATTTTCATTTGATACTATTCATAGGCTTCATATTACCTTGGCTAGCTTCTCTTTCTCAGTTCCTAAATATTCCCTGGGGAAGAAAGGAAGGAAAAACACAGACATTTATTAAGCACCTACTTTATACCAGCCACTGTGCGCTAAGTCCTTTACAAATACTGTCTAATTTGATCTCAACAACAACTGAGAGATAGGTGCTATTATTAGCCCTATTTTACAGTTGAGGAAATGAAGCAGAGATAGGCTAAATAACTTGCCCTTGGATGTACAACTAGGAAGTGTTTGAGGCCATATTTGAACTCAGGTCTTCCTAGCTCCAGTCCCAGCATTCTTTCCATTCTGCTACCTAACTCACACTGAGCAACTTAATGCCCCCAGTCAGAAGGCAGAAAGGAATGATGAGGTCCAGAAGTAGATTACAAACCTGGCAAGGAGAGATAAGAGGAAATAGTGATAATGGACTTTAGTTATCCAGATATAGCCCAGAGCTGCTATTACCAGTCTCTGTCCCTATCTCTGTCCCTCTGCTAAAAATAAAATATCTATTAAATTTCTGATTTTGCCTTGATGATAATTATATTCTTTAAAACAGAGGAAATGAATAGGGGGTATAGCTATGCTGAATTCTATTTGCCCAATAAAGAGAAACTTGGTTCGAAAGTAGAAATGATAGAAACTCTAGGAGGAAGTGACTAACCTAACCTCCAAGTATCTTAATTGATAGAGGAAAACCTAGTACAATCTTTTATAAAGTCTAGATTTGGAAGAATCATTTTAAAAAGAGCCTTCAAAAGGATGAAATTCTGAGGAGATGAATACTAATGATTTCAGTGAAGTTACCAGTTTTAAAGCAAAGAAAAAGATTTATGTGGGAGCAAGGAATGGGGTAGGGAGTGACAAGAGCATTGGAACTTGTGATGGAAAAGGCTGACAGTGTAGTACATTTTTAGCAAAGACATCATAGAAATATAAACAGAATGTTTGAGGATTTGGAATGGAGAAACATTCAAAAAATCTTTCTTAATAGATAAATATTTCACATACAAAAAAAGGAAAATGAATCAACATACCCTTGAGAATGTGAATATATCACAACAAATTATATGAATATTTGGTGGAGGGCAAAGGGACAGTGTGTACAGGGTGACCAAAACTTTTAGTTCAGTTGTAAGCTTGTATTTAAAGCTTAAAAACAGATTAAGTTTTTTTGGAATACCTTGTATGTATATATACATATATATACATATACACAGATATAAGCATACATATATTTTAATATATACATATATGTGTAAATAGTTAATGAGAAAGTACCACTAACTTAATAAATATACCGCTAAATAGAAATCAGTTATATATACTTTTAACAACCAAAAAAATAAGGAAAAAATTTTTGCATACAAAACATATAAAACATGGATGCATAGTTTATAAAAATAAAGGGGTAGAACAAAATCTATTTATTTTTTCTAAAACCAGATTGTAAAACTGTCATAAAAGCAAATAAAAATTGGCCTGTCAAGAGAGGCAAATAGGGAAAATACACTATTAATAAGCACTATGCAGATAATGGAAAAATAAGAGTATTAAATATACAAACAACAAAAGACATATCACCTGATTTTTTAAAAGAAAAACTTAGTAAATTACAAATGGGCAATGATAGAAACAACATCATAGGAAACTTTAATAGTACTCTCTTAGTAATGGATTAATTCAACAGAAAGATAAATACAAATGAAAATATAGAGCCAAGCAAGTTTTTTGTAAAAACTAAAGCTGAAATGGTGGGTTCTAAATGAAACAATTGAAGAATATTCTAATTTATTATCATGGCAGAGTACCTTTATATGAACCGATCATGTGCTAAAGAATAGAGGAAAACCAATTATAATAAAGATCCTTTAGAGCTGCTGCTTGATAACTTTAGTAAGAAATGGAGGAAATTTAAGCAAATGATTACAGATGTAAATTGAGCATAAGGTCATCCCAAATTATGATTCAGTAAAAACATAATGTCTAGAAATAATAAATAATCATTTTAAAGATATGAATAACAATGAAACAATATGCCAAAAACTTTTGTGACACCACAGCATTCCTCAGGAGAAAATATATCACTCTGAAAATGTTTATCAGCAATGGTGAGAATCTATACTATAAAAGCCCAAAGTAAAGGAGGGGGTGGAGTATGGGGGAGGGAGAACTTAGTCCAGTTTCAGAAAAAGAAATCAAAGCACACCATATACCACATGCTGAATAAAAAAATCCTTGGCTTATTAAAATTTATTAATGAAATATATAACACATATTAAAGAAGTAATTAATAAGTATGTCATAAAAATAATACTCAAAAATAAAGACAGAAAACATTCCACCAAACAGCTTTTATGAGATTAATAGGGTCCTGATCATCCCCATAAGGTGAGATGAATCAGAGAAAGACAATCTACTACAATCTACTCTCAGTAATAAACAATGATACAAAAACTCTAAAAAGGATAAATATGAAAGAATCCTGATTCAATATAATAAAAATGTTTATTTAAAGCTCTAAGTGCTAGCACATTGGTAACACTCTATTACAATTGGAGATACTAGAAACTTTATTGCAAATAGTGATAAAGCAAGGATGTCTCCCCTCTCCACTATTATTATTATAGCTAAAAATACCAGGTATAGCAATAAAGGAACAAAACTGGGATTATAACCATTGACAAAGAACAAACCAAACTATCAAAATACATAGGAAACATGATGGTATATTAGAAAATCCCAAAGAATTAGTGAAGAAATTAACCAAGATGATCAATCAGCTCAAAAAGATAACAATATAAAAAACAAATCCATAAAAAAGTAATGTAACATTAACAAAAACCAGGAGCAATTGTTTTCAAAATAACTACAAAAATTGTATAATTTATCTGGGGAGAACTTATCAAGACAAACACAATGTTCATCAGTCAGTCCTCAAACATTTATTAAGTTCTTAATATATTCCAGACACTGGACTAAACACTGTGGCTACAAGGTATGGTGAAAGCACAACCCCTGTCAACAAAGAGCTCACCTAATTAGGGATACAACTCACACAGGCAAGATATATACAGAGAAAATGGAAAGTAATCTTGGAATATAAGAACCTCAATGGAAGGATAAGGGTTTAGGGTGGAAGGAGAGAAATAAGAAAATGGAGAAAACAAAAGGTAGAGGCAATGAGAGAGAGCATTCTATACATAAGGGTCAACCATTGAAAAGGCATTTACATAGAAGATGAAAAAAATAAGAGGAAAGACAATATCAGTGGATCAAAGTACACAGAAGGGAGAAAAGTAAAAGATTAGAAAAGCTAAAAGGAACCAGTTTGTGAAGGTGCCAAAGGATTTGATACTGGAGGTACCAGAGACTCACTGAAATTTACTAAGGAGGTCAAGAGTATATGGTCAGACATATCCTTTTAGATAATCATTTTGGCAGAAGAATGGAGGATGAACTGAAGTAGAAAGTTGAGACAGGAATAATAACCAGCAAGCATATTTTAATAGTCGAAGAGTGAGGTTATTAGGGCCTAAAAGAGGGTGGCAGCTGTGTGACTAAAGAGAAAGAGATGGTTATGAGAGATGTTGCAAAGGCAGAAGTGACAAAACTTGGCAACAGTCTAGATATAAGGATGAGTATGAGTAAGTTTCTAAGGATTACCCCAGTGTTATGGAGATTGGACATGTGTGAGGATGGTGGTGCCCTTGACAAAAATAAAGAAGTTTAGGAGAAGGGAAGGTTGGCAAAAAGATAATGATTTCTGTTTTAGACATTTTGTATTTGAAATGTTTACAGAACATACAGTATGAAATATCCAACAGACAGTTGGTGATGTGAGAATGAAGGTCAGGAGAGAGGTTAGAGCTCAATAAATAGATCTGAGAATCATCTGAATACTAGGTGATAATTGAGCCCATGATAGAAGATGAGATTGCCAAGTGAGATAGTATAGAGGAAGAAGAAAAGACTCCAGGACAAACACCTGGAGGGCAAATATGGTGTGGATATGACCTGGATAAAGATCAAGCAAAGGAGAAGAGGCTATCATCAGAGTAGATAGGGAGTGTAGCATCATACATCTCTCTCTCTCTCTCTCTCTCTCTCTCTCTCTCTCTCTCTCTCTCTCTCACACACACACACACACACACACACACACACACACACACACACACACACACCCCAGAAACAAGAGTGTATCTAGCAAAGGTTGATCTAGAACAGTAGTGTCAGACTCAAGTAGGAATTGGGGCCACTAAACCACACATAAAGATGCTGATGGGCTGCATATTAATTTAGAAAACCACATGGGTAATATTTACAATTCGTTGTATTTTTATGTATATTAAATATTTACCAGTTGTATTTTAATCTGGTTCTAGCTGCACTGGGAATATTGTGGGTCAAATATGGCAGACAGATAAATGTTTGATGCCTATGTTCTAGAATGTCAGAGTTAAGAAGGATAAGAATGATGAAGCCTGAGAAATGATCGTTAAATTTGATGATTAAGAGATTATTAGTGACTTTGAAGAGAACTAAATAAGTTCAGACTTTAGAGAATCTGGAAGAGAGGAGGAGAAGACATGGAAGGTCCTATTGTAGATGGCTTTCACAAAGAGGTTAGCAATGAAATAGAGGAAAGATAGGGGATAGATAACAGCTAGCAGTATTGGTGGTTTCAAGTTTTTTAAAGGTGAGGGAGACATATAGATAGCAGGGAAGCAGGCAATAGATAGAGACTGAAAATTAAATATATTATAGAAATAAAGACAAGTATTCAATTGGGGAGACATTCATTCTGTATAGTTGGGTCATTCCAATGCAATAAAATAACATTAATTCAGGAAGCTAGGTGGATTTAGGAGTTAGGTAGACCTGAGTTGAAATCTTGCATTAAATCCATGTTGGTGAACCTATGGCACACATGTTGCTCCCTTCCCCCTTTCCACTTATGCCTGAGGACATTTCTCATCTCACCTGTCCCTCTGCCCAGCAACCCAATGGGAACTCTTCCTCCCTCCCCTGTGGGGGCAGTTTGAGGACTTGGTCTCTAAAACGTTACCATCACTGCCTAAAATACTTACTACCCACTTAGGTAAGTCATATACATCTCTCTAATCCTGTTTCTTCATTTGTTTACTGGCATTTAATAATAGCAGTTACCTCATAAAATTATTGTGAGGATCAAAGGATATAAAATGTGTAGTGTTTTGCAAACTTTAAAGATGCTATATAGATGTTAGCTGTTGCCGCCGCCACCACCACCACCACCACTACTACTACTACTACTACTATTCTATTCCCCCTACTACTTTTACTCCCTTACCCAGATTTAGTATTATCAAATTTTTGAGGGCATACTTTTCCATACTAGAAAAAAAAAAACATTCAAATTCTGAGTAATGACTTTTTTCCTTTTTTGAATAACTTTATAAGGAAATAAATGTAGCAGTACCTGGGTCCATCATTAATAATTACATGCTGGCACTTTTCCCTATTTCCCTACTTCCCATTTAACCTACTTGGGAATGCATTTGTGATAAAAAACATTTTTAGTTTTTCATTCACTAGCCCAGTCTGGATAAGATCCTTCTAAAAGAGAATCTCAAGTTACCCTAGAATATTCTCACTCAGCCCCCTAATCTTTTTTCTCTGTAATACTTAATTATTTGAAATGAAGTAAGTGTATGTGTGCACATGCACATGTATGTTTAAGATATTAAGAAAATCATTCATTGCTGAGAAGCCACATCAGGGTCTCATCCTTCAAACTGCCAGATGAGTGCATATCAGTATGAGGGAGATTCCAATTATTAGTTTTAAAAAGCTTATGTCATCCTCTTAAAAATAGAATCAGCTCATCTTCATCACATCTATCCCTGTTTCCCCAGGATGCTGAAACAATTTTCCGTAAAAGGATTGGCATTAAGCCCTTTTCTCCCTATCAGAGAGACAACAGTAACACTTAGAGCTTGAGTAATTAATGGGTCCCACATTCCTATTTGCATTTGGCAAAGGCACTTTTACAAGGTACTCCCTAGGCCCTGCAGGAAAGTAAAGCACAACTTCCCTTCTCTGGAGGGTGAGAATAAAAGGTATTGCTAAGAAGTTTGCTGTCAGAAATCATGCAAATGGTACAACTGTTGTAGCAATTTAGTTCATGATAAAACCCATGTCCCTATCTTGAAGCCCTGAGTATAAATGAAGACCTAAAGTTACTGTCATTCCTCATAGAGTATTTGAAGTCTTTTATCAATCCTCTATCTGTTGTTTAGGTCTCTATGCAGTTTTGGGGGCTTTTTCTTGATGATTTCATCAACTCCCATAGGTTTAGTTATCATATCTATTCAGATGACTCCCAGATCTATCCATTTCTAGCATGTTACTCCTGAAATTCAGTCTTGCAACTCCAACTGCATATTAGAGAATGCAAACTGAATGGACCAAAGGTATCTCAAACTCAACATGTCCATAGTAGAATCTATTATATATATATATATATATATATATATATATATATATATATATATATATATCCCCTGTTCTCAAACATGGCCATATTTCTAGCTAGCCACATTTATAACCTTGGTGATGTCCTCTACTTCTCACTTTCCATCACTCTACATATCTCATCAATTACCAAATCTTGTTTTTACTTCCATATATCCTTTATATCCTCTCTTCTTTACTCAAATGACCACTACTCTTCCTCAGGTCCTGATCACTTCCCCTCTGGAATATTACAATAAACCTCCTAATAGGCCTCTCAGGCTGAATTCTTTCTCCCTCTCAATCCATGTCCCACATAGCTGTCAAAGTTATTTGCATAAACAGGTGTGACCATATCAATCCCCTACTCAATAAACTCAAATCTCTAGGAATAAATATAAACTCCTTTACTTGTTATTTAAGTTCCTTCTTACACTGGCCTCATCCAGCCTTTCCAGCTTTATTATATATTACTTCCTTTTGTCTTTGTACTCCCTAAACCCAGTATGGTGTCAGGCACACAGCAATCATTTAATAAATGCTTGTTGATTGGCTATCAAAAAAACTACCTCAGAATGCTCTATCAATTATATGTATGATCAGAAAAGAAGTTAGAATGGTTGCTAGAGAGAATGAGGGACAATTTATGAATTTATTGAGTGCTATACTGGGAACTTTGAGATATTAGAAGTGTCAGGGCAATGTCCTCAGTGCCTTATGTAGAATTTGTTACAAAGGACTTAAAGAATGACCTAGTTAAGAAAAATGTTGTAGCATTAGAAAGTTGTGGAGGGCTATTACCATAAAACCAGAGAGTCAGAGTGGCAAAAGAATTCAGAAATCATCTTATAAAAATTTGTCCAAATTCTTTCTTTTACAACAGAGGAAATGAGATTTAGAGGTGTTAAATTACTCAAGCTAAGTAAGCTTTATGCAGTGCTATTAAGTCATAGAACTATGATACAAACCCAGGTCCTTCTGACTTAAGTTTCTCACTTTAGTTTCTGATAATTACAAGTAACATTAAAAAATATAAATCTTGGTAACAATTTCTAGATTGCTTCCCTTCAGTATGGGGGAAGGAAGGAAATGTATTGGGTACTGTATAAGTAAAATGAGAACTGTATCCGTATCCTATTTTATACCATTTTATTATAATTTTCAAGCTAGTTCAATGCAACAATTATTAATTAGACACATACTTTGTACATAGTACTTGCCTATGCACTGAGAGAGATACAGAAGGAGCATGTAATATGCCTAAGACTTACAAACAGAAAGCCATCAAGACTATGAATGATAAAGTGCACTAACTAAATTGAATATGACTAATGGCCAAAATGTATATTTATTTGTGTAAGCTTATTAAGAGAGTTTCAAATCAAAGTGCTACATGAGATCAGAAGGGGAATGTCATTGATGATCAAGGAGATCAGAGATGGGCTCATTGAGTATATTTCAGTTGAGTATGGGAAGAGATTTCTGAGATGAAATCTGGAGGGGGAAAGTATTAGAAACAGTGCCATCAGTCATAGAGGCTAAATCAAGGCAAGTTGGAGATCAAAGAGTTTAGCATTTTGCCTAAAGGGCACAGCTCTAAGAAGGAACTAATAGAGAGCCTGGCAAAGTAGTAATGTTGATTGTAGAGGGCCTTGAATTTTCTTAGTAGGAACAGGAGATCATTTTTTTTCCCTAACCAAAAGAGTTCTATACAAATCCTAAACCTCCCAGTTTATCTTTGCCACGCTAGAATCAGCAACTCTCCTTTCCCCTCAAGAGACTCATTGGAAAGATCCATGAGTTTTCTCTTTCAAGGAAGATTTTTTTTTTCTTGAGCCCAGACAAAAGTGTGGCTTAGTTAAAACACCTGTCCAGGTCACTTTTCTCACTTCTGGAATGACCCTGTTAGTTCATACCATTGGCCTCCTGACATTCACTTAAACTCACTGTTCAATTGCATCAGTCTCTAAGTTACATGAGGCACTCGACCCTTCTCTCTTCCCTTCCCCCAAATACAGACATATGCAAGGGAACAATGGACTGGTGGCAAGCTAACCCAGCAGTGTGGGGTCAGGAGCAAGGCCTAGCACTCTGAGAAACAACACCTGGCTTCCTGCCAGCAGTCTGTCTGCTGTGATTAAAAACCAAATATGAAATGCTTCAGAAGAGGGAGAAATGGGAGAGCTGGGGGTCTGGCTTGCATAATATCATGCATTTTGTGTAACCAGCCTAAAGAGAGTATGGGGAGCCAGCCAGATGTTTTTCATTTCAATGGCTGCTGTGGACCAGCAAATCAGAAGCCAAGCACAACTAGGGTTCTTGCAGAAGCAGTGTAACAAGAACTCGGGTCAGGGTGTCATCCACCCTTTCCTGGCTGACTCTTGAAGAATGCCAGGGTGCCCAGTTAGGCATAAGGATGTCGATCAAGTCATCAAGTGCCCTTGAGGACCAATTGGCAAGAGGAAGAAAAATATCTCTATCTCGATTAAACATCAATTTTGATGGAATTCTTCCCTATCAAAAACAAAAACCACTGAACAAGTCACATGCCACATTACTGCGAAGTCAATGAGACTATTTGGGGTTCATCACTGCCAGAACATTAGCAATTCATTTCAACTGGAGAATGGAATAGGGAACAGAGGAAAAGGTAATGAGTATGAGGAGAAATAGGAAAAGAATAAAAAGATAGCAAGACTTACTTTTTCTTCCTTCAAACTGAGTCGATTTTGCAAAGGATCTAGATGAAACTTGGATTGCAAGAAGGAAGTTTTTCCATTTTTCTCAAGGTTCCAATACTCTGGGGAGGGGAAGAGTTAACACTATCCCTGGGAATATGACCCTAGGCTTTGAGTCTGCCCTCTTTCCCTAACCTCTACAGTCAAGGGAGAAAAAGAAGTAGGTTTCCCAATTTATACTTAAGAACACCTGTGGCCCACATGTAACACATAAAAACAAACTTCCATGTATATGGTATTTTGCATGCATTATATAATCTAAACACCACAGAAACTTTATAAGGCAATTGCTATATCTATCATTATCATTCCTTTTTTGAATGAGGAAATCAGAGAACTAGAAGCCTGTGAGTTAAGTACCTTGGTCATGGTCATAAAGCTAGCAAGTATATGAGGTAAAATTTAATTCTGTCTCCCTGAATTCAAGTCCAGGAGTCATCCCAGTATTCCATGTTGTCAGCCCTAGTCCAGTCCCAGTTCCTCCTCTACTTGTACCCCCTGCTGCTGCAGGCTGCTCTTTAGAGATTTTCTACCTTTCTGTCTGTCCCTGGTGTTCCTGTAACCTGAGAGCATTTGGATAACAGTTACTAGAAGGAAATAACACACCACGATGTTTTCCTGTGCATGTAAATCATCTTGCTCAGTTGTTAGGGCAGATTCAGGTTGGCTTGTTATTTGTGTGTTCATTAATTTTATTTGTAAAATTATTTCTTCTGCTTCCCCCCATCATTCACATAAACACCAAGGGGATGCTTCCAAGTGTCTCTTTACTCTCACAGGGCCCCAAATGCAGACTGTCCACATTGAGAAGGGTCCCTGAGGGGATGGGAAAGACCCAGATGCTCAAGCTCTTGTTCTTTAAGGATGACTTCATTTACATTGGGAGAGCCATAAAGCTTGACCAAGATGACTGGCATGAGCTTGAATAAAGAAAATAGAATGGGCAATTGAAAAGAAGAGGATACCAAGGCTAGATATTTCAATGCAATAGAGAATATTAAATCAACTATACATCATTATAGATTTCTGTGTAAAGCAATGTTATCAATGACCATACTGAATGTCAGATAACTGGAAAGCACTGTGCTGGATGCCATGGTGTGAATAAGACCAACTTCCTGTCCATGAGGAGCATATGATCTAGTTGGAAAACTATATTAAATGTATCAAACATTAACTTTTTCAAAAAAGTAAACATAAGGGCCAAAAGAGTGGTAAGGACAAGAAAAATATATATTTAAAAAGGTATAATTACTTTGGAAGATACTCAAGTCTGACTACATATGAGTACCGAAGAAAAACCACTATTATTTTTTGTTGCCCAACTTTTCCAAATATGAACAAATTCACAATTTATTGAAAAGATATGTTCTCCTATGCCAATATAACAAAAGTCTAAATATTTCCATTTATAGTTCCCCTAAAACTGTTTTAAGTGTGCTGTGCACCTAAAACTAGACTTTCACCTGAAAGGATTCAAAAGAATGAATGAATGAGCACTTATAGATCACTTATAGTATACCTTTGCCTACCTCTCCTCCAAGGAACTTGTGTTCTTGTTAGAGACACAAAAATAAGGTGCATGAAAAACTAAGTAAAAAATGAGAACTTTATAAAACAGACAATAATTTAGTGCTGCAAATGCATTAAAGTCTTTAAAGAAAAAAAAATAGACAGTCAATATAGACTGTATATAGACAGTCAATCCAAAGAGTGTAAAATAAAGATAGCTAACAGCATAGGAATGCTACCATAGCAGAGGTGAGATCTGAGGTAACTCTGAAAACTCTTTAAATTGTTTTCATCAACAACATATGTTTATTATGTAGAAGAGAGATGTTAGAAGACCCTCAGAAATTCATTTGTTATGCGTAACATGATCTAGAGTAAAAAAGCAAAGAAAAGTACCTTTCTCTATCCATATAATGGGTATACTATAACAAACACAAATATCTATCTATCATATCATATCATATCAGCCCAGGATAAGGAACTGCTTAGAGTCTAGAAGCCTTAAAAGTCCTTCATTGAATTCATGAAATGTATAATGAAGCCAACATGTTAAAAAAAAAAGAGGAAGAAACAAGGAGGAAAAAAAGAAAAGATTTAACTGTGTTGCAATGCCCCACCAAATAAACACTGGGGAAATTCACTGGGCAGGTAACTGAATTTCAGGGTTTTTTTTACAACAAAACACATTTCCTACTCTTTTCTCCACCCTCACCAGTCTTTGTGGAATGATGCCTCCCTCCCTTTTCCCCCCTCACTCCCTCCCCCCAAGGAAACAGTGACACCAAGGAAACAAATCACACTGGAAGAAACACAATGTACTGTTCTGCGAATCCAGACTTTGGATTGAATTCAAGTTCTCAATGTATAGGGTTTCTTCTCCCCCCCCCCCTCCTTCTAAGTCCTAATCTTACACTGTAACCTTCATTCTTCCTGCTTGGTATTTTCTAAAACTGTGTGTGGTTTCCCTATATTCAGAGGGGGGGGGGGGGTAGAGGAAAGGCAGTGGTTGCAGAGTAGGATAGAATTCTACTTTAGGGAAGAAAGAAAAGAAGAGGGAACATCACTAAGCATGCCCCTCACCCCACTGAAGTGAAAGTGCCTGCCACCCCACCCCCACCCATTTGCAGCATTTTAGGGGCTTTCATTTGAGGATTTTATCACTGGCATCAGAACTGTGGATGGGAACCACACATTCTCAGAGTGTGAATTCAGCAATGAGGCAAGAGCACAGCCTTTCCAGTCCTATTTTAAACAGCTCTCCACAGATGCTTTCCTATCTTGACAAGAGAATCTAGCTTATATCAGGTATGAATATCAAGCAATGTGCCCAGTTCTTCAACAAATACAAAACAGAACCTATAGATTAACATAAGTACTATTGTCTTCAAATAAATCACCTTAAGAGGGGTCATAAAATATTATTTCCTCAATCCTACAACTGCTCAAATTGTAGAATCATAGATTTGGATCTGGAAAGGGCTTCAGAGGGCACTAGTACAAGGCTCTTGTTTTTAAAGGAGAGATAACAAAGGTATAGTAATATGACTTTCCCAAGATCACATAAGTAGTAAATGATAAAGCTGGGATTTGAACCCAAGTTACTTGGGTCCAAATTCAATGTTCTTTTCAGTGTACTATTTCTTATTTGGAATATTACTGAAAATTTGTTTCTTTGACTGTGGCATATTATTTTAAATGTCTGCTGAGGGGCAAATTACTACCATTTGGAAGATGGATTTGTTTTGGGGGAACAACCAATGGATTTTGGAACAATGTCTCGTAAATAAGGATCTTGTTTTCATTTTCAATTTGGCTCCACCAATGATAAATCTTTTGGTCTTCTTTGCTAATGGCATCTGATTAGACAAGCCTCTGGATAACCCCACGAAGGTCACCATGTAGCCCTGTAAATATAGAAGGAGATTCTTTTCCTTCCTCCTTAGTGTTTGTTCTTTTATTTTAGATGAGGGCAGTGTGGCATATCTGTTTCCAAGCCTCTGGGTTTTTGAAAGTGTGGGTCCCAAAAAATGGCCCTTGGAGCAATTCCTGAAGAAAAACTCTATCCCTCTGTGGACCACGTATATATAACCTTTCAGGGGGGATTCTTTGGGAAGGGAGAATCCCAAAATACTCAACTGGATTTATATGTGAGATCATTTTCTGCCTCATAATTTTTCAGTCAAGTTGGTCTTTGGAAATCAATTAATTATTTATCTTCTAAACAATTATGAAAGAAATTCAAAATCTCTCCTAACCTCAATCTTTTTCATCTAGAAAAGTGAAACATTCATATTACCTAGTTCTCAATGTTGTAGGCAAAGCAATTTGCAAATATTTAGGTACTGTAAGAAAATACAAGCTATTTTTTTCCTAGTGAAGAAGACTGTTCCATTTGCTTAGTGAATTAATTTTGATTTCTTTAGCTATTTATTCTAACACAAGCACACAAATCTTTGGTACCAACTTGACCTCATGAGTCAAAACAAGGATCCTTACACTCAAACTCCACAAAGTATGGGAATGGAGAGCAATGAATCTGTCTCATCATCTGCCTACTTATCCCCAGGGTCAATGTTGATTCTTCATCTCACTTTTTTCTTGAGATCTACATAATAGAAAAGTCTCAAGCATCATGGCTGCAAAACTCAAAGAAGACTTGTATTCTCTTCACCAAGAAATCTAAAGGGTCAAATATTCTTCTTTTAGCACCTACCACCCTACCTTCAAATGAAATACTGGTGAGACCACAGATCACATGTCAACTCCAATACTCTTAGTCTGATAAAGCTTAGGTTCTGATAAAGGAGACTACAGACCAAAATGGTCACTTAGGAGTCATGTGATTGACCACCCAAGCTCCCTGAGTTTCAGTTTCCTCATCTATAAATCTAGCTTGTCCAATCTATCATGAACATAAAAAAAAATAGTAAATCATTCACCTTGGTACATCACAAAGCATGACATACTGTTAATATTAGTTATTAGTATGATGATGATAATGATTTGGTAAAGTCCTCTGGGATACTCCAAATCAAGGATTCTTCATTTTTTGTTTATTTCACAGATCCCTTTGGTAGTCAGGTGATGCCTATGTGTCCCTTCTCAGGATAATGTTTTTAAATATGTAAAATAAAATGTATTTTCAAAAGAAATCAATTACACTGAAATATAGTTATTTTTTTTTAAGTTCATGTACTGCAGGTTAAGAGATCCTCTATCTAAGTCAATTATAACAAATAATTCCTGGGAAAATCTCACTTCCTTCCTCTACCACTTTGTCAGTTTAAGTACTCAAAGTCAAAGTTTGGTTTACAGATGAAAATAAGAGTGTGAGAACTCTGAAAGTTTCTATTTTAACCTTTCCCCAATCAATATGGATTCCTGAATGCTTTAATATTTGCCCACCTCCAATAGTTAAGAATGAAGAGATCATCAGGGAACTGCCTTGGCTTTGCCTTAACCCTTTGGCAATGCCATTAGTTACACTCATCTCTTTCTCTTTTTTCACAGGTGATGAATACTTGTGAGAAGTGTACCCCCATTCCTCTGAATTCGGGACTTAATTTACTTGATGCATTCTAATTAGCCCAAAGAGTGAATATTCTGTTAATATTAATTACAGAGAGAAGCACCACACCAACTTATCTGCATTAGTTTGGCATTATTTAATACCACTTTGAATCTCCTAGAGTTCTTTGTGTATTATATATGTCCTTTTACCCAGAGACAATGTTACGTGTTCTCAGAATTCTAGTGTATCCTGAAGGGGTCAGGTATTTCTATTCTCCTTACTGACATTGGCTAAATAGAAACCCTACTAGCTGTCTTCCTCTCATAACTTGACATCACTTAGAATCCCTATCCTGTTTAACCATTTAAAAAATGTAGTTAGATTCTTTAAAGGATTTTTTTGAGTAGGCTGTACAAAAGCAGTATTTATTTTGAATAGAGATCAAGAACAAAGTACTGTACAAACATTTCTACCATAACCCGAAGGCATATATTTCCCTCTACTACTTTGGTTTCTGAGAAAAGGTTCAACTTGGTCCCATTTGGGTCATGTCCCAATGAGGCATGACTGCCAGATGAGTCCTCAGCTCAGCTTCCACTAGTCTGAGTTTAGAAAATAATTCCTAAAAGATGCTTCTTGCTCCTCAGACTATGCTGATTCTGGAACAGTATGCTGGACAGTCCTGCTGACCTTTCAAACTGGCAAGATCATTTAAAATGGAAAAGAACAAACACAGAAGCCCAGGACCAAGGATTTATTCTCAGGGCCACGTGATCTTGATGGGAAGACTATCCCAAGGCCTCTTCCATGGTATCTCACCAGAAGCTGTGGGTGAATAAAGTCTTTGAATGAAATGAGGAGAAATGGCTAACACTGAATTAGATATTTCTGAGGAAGACCAGTTCCAGCTATGCAGCCAATCCAAACCACAGAGTTAACAGCCTGGGATCAAATATAAAATGACTACAAATGTTCTACAGCCTATCCGAGGCCTTTCCAATCCAAGTCATCATGATTCTCCCAGAAGCAGGGACCTTAGCCTCTTCTATATAGAGATGCACTAATCTAAGGCACTCTGCATTGCATGAGATCCCCATTATATCAGTATGATACTAAAATGGTAGGTAGAACGTACTCAATAAATATTAACTGAATGAAATATTAATGAATGATTGAACAACTAAGAGGGCCCCCCTGCCAAAAAATATAATAATAAGGTGATTTTCCTTGGAGTCAAAGCTCTTGTGGGCATTTTTTGATAGAGCATATACAACAATGGGAAGATTTACAGTCAGCCACCACAGCCAACACCTAATTGTGCTATGAAAAAGTTTGGGCATTCCTGACATCTTAACAGACAACCCTAAACAACTGTCCACAAGTTCTCTCCCATCTGAATCCTATCAGAAAATCCTTATCTCCAACAATACTTGTTTCTTTGTTATTGTCGATTATCAACATCATCATTATTATTAGGAGCACCAACAAGTGATCTAGTTCCTTATTTATGTAATGGTAGTAGTTATATCTATTATCATCATCTGATAAAAAAATTTATTGCCCAGGATTCTTTACTGCCAGTAAAGCGAGGGAATTCCCATTCCCTAGCCGAGTATAAGACAATAAGGATAAAGAAATCGCAGGCTTTTTCCATGGCTCCTTTGTGGGGACCAAAGCAGCAGTTTGGGCATCTGGGTGCTGCTGGATTATATGCTAAACAAACCACCATTTGAGCCATAGAAGAAGCCATCCTACTCTCTTTGCATGCTTCCTTTGTCTGGGGTTTGCAGTAACTGCCTGTAGTCCTTGATTCTCTTTCACATCTCCCTCTCCCCTCCCCTTCCCTCCTCCCCCTTTGCCCTCTCCCCTCCCCCAATTCATTCTTGGAGAATCTATCCAGTTTCTTTAACTCGGCATGTGTCTGGGCAGATGTCCAAGAATGCTCCCTCCCTTCAATAACAACAACAGAAAAAGTTTTTTTTTTTTTAAATCATCCACTTCATTTGAGTTCTCTCTCTCTCTCTCTCTCTCTCTCTCTCTCTCTCTCTCTCTCTCTCTCTCTCTCTCTCTCTCTCTCTCTCTCTCTCTCTCCCTCTCTCCCCTCTTTCTCCATTCTCTTCCCTGCCCAACTCCTCTTTTAACATTGAATGATTGATAATGTTCCTGTTCTCTCCTTCTGGGGTGTACAATGCCTTTCTACAGGGCAAGAGAATGCCCTCTGTGGGGCAAACTGGAAGCCCAGCCACTGGGCCCTGGGACCCCCTTCTGTTCTTTTCAGAGAAAAATAAGAAAGGGCTACAGAAGGGCCTGAGGTTAGGATGGCCCAACAGGTAGAAAGCAAACATACAGCTGAATGACAATAGCCCTTAATGAACACACACACACCCATACCAAAGCTAGAACACTAAATGAAATGCCCTCTTACAGAAAGGGGGAAATGCATATAAGAATTATCTCACTTGATGCCCCCTTACTTTCTGTCCTTCCCTAATCAGCAGCATTGCAATGAGAGCCCAGAATGATTAAAGATGGGGGGGTGGTAAAAATAGCAGGTGGAAATTGGATATATGTGGTTTTCTCTCCATTTTCATCATAATCTTCCTGAGATCAAGGACCATCTAAGACTTCCACCCCTTTATTTCCTTCAAAATAGCCAGAACAATGCTTTTCATGTGGTAAATGCTAGCTGAGTGAAGAAATGAATGGATAGGTAACTTAGAGAGATAGCTTGGTATAAGAGATTGAAAAGTTGGCTTTAAATCTAAAATGGCCTGGGTTCAAATTCCATGTCTCACAGTTAGTAGTTGCGTGTCCCACCAAGCCTGTCTAAGACTCAGTTTCCTAAGGCATAAAATTTAGTTATAATCACAAAGAATCATCACATATTTAGAGGTGGATGGGACTTTTACAGATGAGCAACCTAAGGTATAAACGACCTGCTGAAAATCCTCCACATAAATTCAGTGGATATATGATTGGGGATTTGAACTTTAAGAGATCCTTCTACTGCATATATGTAAAACATGGAAATAGGTTTTGAATGATGATACATGCATAACCTAGGGGAATTGCTCATCAGCCCAGGTAGGGGGGAAGGAAGAGGGGTGGGAAAGAACATGAATCATGTAACCATGGAAAAAATATTCTAAATAAATAAATTTTAAAAAACAAAACAAAGTCTCCCACATAGTAACTGGCAGGGATAGAATTTGAACTCCTGTCCAAGTAAACCAAATACAGCCCCAGTTCTATGGTATACTGCCTCTACCTCCAATACCTACATCATATGACTGTGAGATTCAAATGAGATAATTGTATATAAAGTATTTTATAAATCCTAGAGTGCTATAGAAATAATAGCTATTATTATTATGAATAATTTAATCTGGACAATGGTGATTTTTCCCCAAAAAGAACTTTTAGTAACAGTAATTTCCAAAGAAATCCTATCATTCTCTTCATAACAACCCCACAATGCAAATATTATTGCCCCCATTTTACAAATATGAGAACTGAGACTAAGGATTAGGTGACTTCCTCAAGGCTATAAAGCTAAGAAGAGCTGGATTTAGGATTTGAACCCGGGTTTCTCCTTATTTCAAGTCCAGCAGTCCTACCTATTACATATCATGTTACTCTGATCTTCTTAGGTCACGGTTGACCCCTGCTAAGGGAATGACCATCAGAACTAGAGACTTCTTCCTTTTCTTCTGCCCCCAAATAGATAGAGCACATTTAGGACTGTTCCTTGCAGTAATGCCTAGATAGAACTATACATAAAATAAAAGTATGCCCCCTCTCATTCAAGAGTGTATACAGAATCTTTTTGTTGGGAAGGAAATTCCACAGCCATCTATTCTGACACATAATTAAAGAGGAAATATCCTCAAGAAGTGGCCATCCACTTCCATTCAATCAATCATTAAGTATCTATTAAGTATGTTAGCTAGCTATATAGACAAAAACAGAAAAGTATCTTCTCTCAGGGAGATTACATTCTACCAGAGAAATAAGACATCTGCAGATAATTAAATACAAAATATATATATATAAATTAAATTAATTAATTTAGAGAGGTATACTAGAAGCTTGGGAGACTAGGCAAAGTCTCATCTAGGGAAAAGTTAGATGATGAACTAGACAAGTCCTGGGCCAGGAGTTAGGAAGACCAGAATTCAATTCCATTCTTAGACACAGAAACTATGTGACTCTTAAGTCATGAAAAAAGTATGCAAAAATAGGTCGGTTTCTTAAGGGGCCAAGTCACTTGGCCTCTCTTTGTCTAAATTTCCTCAAATGTAAAATAGGGATAATAACAGCAAGTGCTTTCCAAGGTTGTTTGTAGGGAGGCTCAAAGATTATAATTTTGTATGAAACAGCATTTATGATAATATTGGTAAAGCAGTTAGCCCAGTGCCTGGCACACAGCAGACATCTGATAAATACTTCTCTCCATCAATTAGCCAGGCTTTCTCTTGAACACCCTCCTGTTAGGTGCGGGAGCCTATTCTCTCCTAAGGCAGTGGGTTAATAGGAGAAACATTTATTTGAAGAGGGTTAGTGTGTCTCTTCTAAAACTGTAGGTAAAGTCCTTCCCTACTCTCTTAACCCAATGGCCCATAGAGAAAAGTCCACAAAATAAATCCCTGCTTGCATTTAGTGGCTGAGAAAAGTTTGTCTTTGCACATGACTTACTCTGCTTTCTTTTGTTAAAAAAATGTAAACTATGTAACAGAACATGTTTCTTTTTTTTTCCCTTTTTTTTGCCTTGGCTGCCAGGAAACTTCAAGCCAAATGTAATTATCAGCTCATTTCAGGTACCTTCTAGCTTCTACTCCTTCTGCTTCCTTTAGCCTACCCCTGTTGTTTTAGGCCTAATTGTCCTATTTTGCATTACATTTTAACTTTGCAAGCTGCCACGGATTCTTTTTTAAGTGGCTGAGGTATCAATCTGAATACTGTAAATAGATCTGGCTACAGACCCTGCTGCCTGACTTCAGGCCAGTTATATATTCTTCTAGAACCCCAGCTCCTCCAAATGTAAAGAAGGTGTTAAGATAGAGAAGTATCTTAAGGGAAGAGGGGATATGGAAACCAGATCCTGACAAGTGGTTTGCTAAATGATCCTAATCACAGAAAGACTGTGTATAAGACAGAATTTAAAAAAAAAAAAGGTTATTTAGGGTTCTATCTTTTCTTTGAGAAGATCTAAGGCAAAGGACTGTATTATGACGGATGGGGCAACTATGTTCCTTCACTGGATAGACTACCGGACACAGAGTCAGGAAGAACCATCTTCCTGAGTTCAATTCTGGCCCCAAAACACTAGGTGAATGACCCTGGGCAAGTCTCTTTAACCAGTTTGCCTCAGTTTCTTCATCTATAACATCAGCTGGAGAAGAAAAGGGCAAACAACTCCAGTATCCTTAAAAACCCCAAATGGCATCACGAAACATTGGACACAACTGAAAAACAAGAACAACAACAACAACAACAATAACAGCAACAATAACAACAATCTTGAACGAGCTAGATAAAGGCAGTTCCATTATAGAGGCATCGAGGTGTCACACTGAGTTCAAATTCAGCCTCACATACTAACTAATCATATAACCCTAAGTAAAACGTTTCACCTAGATCTGATTTCCTTTCCTCAACTCGATAGAATTAATAATAGGATTGACTATTTGCAGAGTGCTTAGCACAGTACCTGGCACATTACTGTCCTGGCATTCCTTCCTTCCTTCCACATTCCCCTTTACCACTTGCATTCAGTGAATGGTTACAGCCTTGCAAATCTAACACTCCATCTGCCATACTTGTCCCCTCTTCTCCATTTAAATTCATGTCAGTCTACCTTAAGCCCTCTTTACTCTCTAGAGTAGCTAAATACCTCTGCCTGGTCTTCCTGCCTCCAGTCTTTCCCCATTCCAATCCATCCTCTACCACTGCCAAAATAAGCTTCTTAATGTGTATGCAGATCACATTACTTCACTTCCCTACTCAAAAGCTTTCAATGGCTCTCCATTTCCTAAACTCCTTAGCATGGTATTCAAGGCCCTTTTCAATGTGTCTGTGACCTACTTTCCAGCCATATTTCACACTGTTTCCTTTCATAGTCTAAGATCCAGCCCAGCCACACTATTGGCTTTTTCCTGATTTCATCTTGCCCTTTCTAGCCTTGGTATATTCTTCTTTGCTGTCTCCCATCCTTGCAACAGCCTCCCTCCACATCTGTGACTGCTGACTGAAATCCTTTTCCTTTTCAAGACCTAGTATGGATGCCACTTACCTCCTCAGTTAAAAGGGATTCCTTTCATTAAATCTCTTATGTCATTTTATTTCTAGGTTTCCATCTCTACCCTTATGTAGCTTAGATTATTCTTATCTATTGTATACATACATACACACATATATATTCTATCCCCTGAGTAGTCTAAGTTACGGTACTGACTGTATCTTTAAATGCCTCTAGTTTAAATACATATATGTAAAACACATGCACACACAGAGAATTCCTCCTACTATTCTCCTGCTATTGCCCTGGCTTGTATTCCTCACAAAGCCTAGTAGGGGTGTTTTCCTTGCCTTTATAGATCCTTTGTATTTATTGATAGACTGATGGACTGATAGGGATATAGATGTGTGTGTGTGAATGTGAATCTTTGCCTGATGGCTAATATGGTGCTTTGGGTCTACATATAGTAAAGAAATGAGTTTAAACCCAATCACTCACATATCAAGGCAGTAGGGCCCCATGGAGTGGGGGGGAGTCAGAGTATATTTTATCTGGGGAAGGTTGTTAAGGAAGGCTTCATGGAGGAAGTAGGATTTAACCTGTCTGAAGAGTAAGTAGAATTTGACAAGGAAGAGGGGAAAGGAGAGAAGGGAGGGGAGAAAAGAGAGGTTGGTTAGAGAAGAAAGGAGAGAGGTAAGAGTGATAAGTAGAAAAAAGGAGGGGGAAGAATATTTAATATTCTTTTCTTATAGGGATAGTTATGATATAAAGATATGAGTAAAATCTCAGAGTCAGGAATTTTGAGGGTATGGGGTAGGGAGGGATAAAAGAAACTATAAGTAAAATAACCTTGGCTGGTATATATAATTTGGTTCTCAAAAAAAAAAATCTGTGATTTCATTTGGGTGGATGAACCCTCTATCAATACAACATTGCAACACCTTTGTTTATGGTTTCCATTTCATGAGTTGCTCTGGCCAAAAAAAAGTCTGTCATTTGGCAGTCATTCTTGTTATGATGACTCCCTTGGAATTCAGCTGGACTCATCCTGGACCAACAACTAAACAATCTGTTGCCGGTTCTTGTACTTCCCCACACGACAGCTTTGTAGGACTTGTTAGAGCTTATACTTTACTGGCATAATTTTCAATTCAAGGTTACCTATCTCTAAAGCAAGATGAGGCATTTGAATAGGATTTTTGTGGAGGCTAGCACAAGAAATAATAAATGGTTATTTATTATTATAGTCACTATTTTTATTAAAAATCAAGTAATGAATAATTACCAATAATCAATATTTCCTCCCAAGCAAAAATAAATCTGTATGTAGGTGAAACCTGTTTATCTATTTTAGAAACAAATGCCAACAGCATGTTGCTGGAAAGACCAATCAACAGTCAGGAGGTGTCAGTTCTAAACTCAGATTTGCCATTTGTATGACTGGGCAAGGAATTTATCTTCTCTGGATTTCAGAAATCTAGCAGTAAAAGTAAGAGAAGAGTTTAGTCAGAGCAGTGAAGTCAAATTCAAATAGAAATGTATCTCTTCAGGCCCTATATTGACCTAGAAAACCACAAATCAACATTAACTATGTTACATGGTATTTTAAAATTTTTGTTTAACATTTCCCAATTATACTTTAATACAGTTCAGCCAGCAATGTTATGGAAGCAGCCCCCAGCCCCAAGTTTGACATTTCTGGGCTGCAGGATCTATAAATTTTCTTTCACCTCCAATGTTCTATTAGTCTATAATATGACTCTATGACTAGTCTTCTTTATTTCATCTTCTCTTCCACAAGTGAAAGAATTCTTCTATACTTGCAGGGTCAAGATAACTTTACAGGCACCTCTGGCCCCCTGAAAGGTTCCCCATGTATAAACAGATTACTGGTACAGGACTCAGGATGCCTCCCCTCCTGTGTAAGCCACAGGAAATTCCAGGCAACACAAAGAGACAGAACCATCACACAGAATCAGATTAATTACAAGATTTAAGTTTTTGCCAAAATAAAAATGTCTCCTGCAACATATTATGGGGTTGTGGAGTAAGACAAATATCATCTGGTCATGCTAAAAACAAAAGTGTACCTGTATTTATTTACTTATGCATTATGTATTGCTAAATCTAGCATTGCTATAAAACATGGGGGAAAAACCTGTTACTGTTATGTTAGGCATCCCTCCCCCTAGATGGAATGGAATGGAAAATGCCACACATTCATTAATATTACTTGCAAAAAGAAACACTCAGGGATATTTATTCCTTGTTAGCTTGTTAAGTACTAACCATTTCTGAGTAACTAATCTCCCACTCTAGGATTTAAAGTATACTTGATGTTTTGTGTAGGTAGCAATCTACTCTAATGAATAACTCATAAGCATCCAAGGGGAGGTAAATTATTTTTTATTTATATGCCCAAACTACAAGCAATTATTATGTTACAGATTTTGGTGTGATGTGGATATGTTTTAATTCATTTGTGAAAGTCGATAGTTATCACCTATTTAGAGCTGGGAAGGGACCTTAGAGATCACCTTAGGTCAGTCCCCATTTTATAAATAAGGAAACTGAGGCCCAATATCCCCAGACAACAATGTGGCATTCTGTTAGTGACAGAAATAGTATTTTAATCAAGGCCTCTGGTAAGCAGGCCATTGCCATAAGCTACCTGCATTATTATTCCATCTGTTCTTAGGAAAATACCATGTTCTGTTTTCCAAAAAGAATGATCCAAAATAAATTTTTTTTTGGCTTCATGAAAATTAAAGCCACTCCTCTTTGGAAAGCAAGAAAATAGGATAAACCTTACCTTAGCCATCTTAGCTCTCATACATCCCTGGAACCAACATTCCATTTCAGGAAGGCCAGTATTTTTAATAATGTCTTTTCAATTCAAATTCAGCTAATTTTAATTTTCTCAAGATGTTCATATTCTGAAATGCCCAGTCCCTTCTCTTTTCCTTTCTAAGTATTGAACACCACCTCCTGAAGAACCAAACAAATGAATCACAACTCAGATCTATACACTACTTTAGCCTGCTAAAATCCTCTTTCATTCTCTTCTTAGATACTCCTAATATACTTTAGATAGATAGGCAAAGATTTTTTTTTGCATTTTATAGGAGAGAAAATCTTATATACTTTCTCTTCAGTAGCTCCCTTTTACCTCCAAAATCATTTGAACCCAGATCTTCATGACTCTAAAGCCAAATCCCAATCTACTATATTCTTCTCTGCCTCTCTGATAATAATGAATAATATAAAGAATTTTCAGTCAACTGAAGTAATGCAGTGAAGAAAGCAGCACAAAATGACCAGTCTCCACAATGATTAATATTATTCAAAAGGAATAGTATCTCCAAATTCAGAGATCAGTAACCAGAGAATGGATGTTCAATGATAGTAACTAATATATTTTAATAGATTGTTTATAGAAATTCATTATGAGTAAATGGTTGCAGATCAATGTTTAGATTTTGTTGAATTTTATTCAGTTATGGACATACTAAACTATTTTATAAACAAAAACCAATCACTCATATACTATGATTAAGAAATAAGTTCAAAACTCACCACATTAAACTTCCCTAAAGCAATTCTGTCCACAATCATATTTTTTTTTCCTTCTCTGATCTTGTAGCACTTAATAATACTTACATTAAATGAACAAATATTTAAGAGGAGTCTATTATTTGCAAGGTCAATCCCAATCTTTGGACACTTTTATCTTGGACACCTCTACTTGAAACATATGTAGAGTTACCAGATTGATTCATGTGAACATATTTCATCTCTCCAATTACAATTTGAACTCACCAAAGACAGGAATTGTCTACTTCTTCATACTTTTTATAGGTCCTAGCAAAAGATGGAAGAGAGAGTTTTTGCCCAGTAGATGATCCTGATTACTGATTCCCTGTCCTGATCTGGAATTTGGGATATAGTTTCACAACATAATAGAGTCCAGCAATAAATGTGTCCCTGTGCTTTCCAAACCAGTGAACTCCTGGTACAATTATACCACTAAGACTAAGAAGAGAATTGCTTCAGAGCCCAGGAATCTCCCAGGCTGACCAGGATGTGGCTGAAGAGCCAAATGACAGGATCAATGCTTTTTGACAGCATCATGATACCAACATAATTCCTAGTCCCACAGAACCAGAAATACTACACTCACCAAAAACCCTAATAAATCAACATCATCATTGCTCTTTTTTCAGTATATTTTAAACACACACACACACACACACACATACACATTCTCTCCTGCCTTCCCCTCTTTCTCTGTCACAAATACACTCACATGCCCCTTATGTCTCAGAACACTCCACAAACATAATTTCATCCCAGTCAAAGACAAGATGAGCACAATTACAAATTCTTTAACAGAAGATGGAAGTTAGAGGACAACCACAGGTATGACAATATGGTGGTAAATAGCAACAATTCCAGAGACTGTGTTCATGATCTGGCAAAGCCATGTGGTATAATAGAAAAACATACTGCTCAAGAGACCTGAATTTTTGTCCCAGTTCTGCTGTAAAGCAACTGTTTGACTTTAAATAAGTCATTTCCCCTTTCTGAGACTCAATATTCTAATTCATAAGATCAGGTGGTTGGGCTAAATGATTCCTATGGCTTCTTTGACTAATTCTGCTCCAGGTGAATCTATAACATTCTATTATGAAGAATAACTTTAAAATGAAATATTATAGGTGTCAGTTAGGTGGGTCAATAGGCCTGGAGATAGGAGATCGTGGGTTCAAATCTTGCCTCAGGTTTTTAAAAACAGTACAACAACAGTTATGGTCTGTGCAGTAATACCTATTTTGAGCTACAGTCTATATAACACTACCCCCCCCCCCCAAATCAACCAATTCTCTCTAATGACAGAAGGCAGGTATAGATGAAAGGTGAGGGCAGCACTTATACCAATTGAGACTAATGAGGATCTCTGCTATTTTTAAAGACAGAACAGGATTTTGAAGAGACTTAAGACCATACCACATGGATATAGTTAAACGAATTGATGATGTTTAATTTGAAAAAAAATTGGGGTAAGGGGCCTGGAATAGGAAGGAAGTGAGGATTGTCTTCAAGCATTAAAAGACTGCCAACTACAAAAGGGGTATGTCATTTTTCCTGCTCAGACACAATAAGAAGGAATGAGAGAAATGGGCAAAAGCTGGGAAGAAGTAAATGTAAGCTTGAGATAAAGGGGAAAAATCTTCCAAATAAATGAAAGCTTTGTGATAGTGGAATGGACTCTTCTGGGAGGGTAGTGAGATCTTCCTCTCTAGTGTTCTTCAAGGAAAAGCTGGATGATAAGTTGTGTGTTTTAAAGAGAATATCATTCAGTTATTTAATGCATTCTTGTTAATACTGAGCAAGACATACAGTATTTTCGGTAGAAGCAAAGCATGAGGACCAAAGGGAGAAAGAAAGAGAAAGAGAAAGATATAGAAAGGCAGAGGCTGAAAGAGCTACTGAAAGGCAGAGACAGAAGGAGAGAGACAGAGACAGACAGACAGAGATGGAGAGAGACAGAGAGACAGAGAGACAAAGACAGAGAGAGGAGAGAGATTGAAAGACAGAGAGAGAGAAAGAAAGAGGGAGATAGATAGATAGATAGATAGATAGAGAGAGAGAGAGAGAGAGAGAGAGAGAGAGAGAGCCAGTCACAGAAAATAACAGACAAATCTGAACAGCTATTAAAAATAAATAGGAAGTGCTTTAGAGTTAAAGTAGTGTCCAGAAAAATAAAAATTGAGAGGAGGAGGACTTTACAACCTGGAGGCTGATGTGGCTACAGTATCATTTTCACCCTGTACCCAAGCATAGGCCCCTGAAAGGTTGTAAAAACACCATTTATTACCCCTGGACACTGAAGAGCCATTTATGGAGAGTCCTGCTAGGACATCTTGTGTTACAGATGCCTGCATTTTGCACAGAAGAAGCTCTGAAACCAATGCCTGCAATTTGCATGGAAGAGGCTCCTTGATAACTGGCCTTTGAAAGGTATTTCATCGTCTTATTCGGCTTGGGATGACAGGTATCACAGAGGTCCAGGAGAATTCCTATTTCTCACTAAAGAAGTCCTGAAGACTGGCTCCCTCAGAATCTCTTCCTTTCACCTGCTCCATTCTTCCCCTCCACAGGCCTTCTCCTCCAGCCAGCTGCAGTCACTCTCATCTCCCAGCAAAGTCTCCCCGCCCCCACCCCTTAAGCCATGGCCCTTCTGTTCCTCCCACTTAATGTATTGTAGACTCTTCATGCACCTGCTCTAAAGGTGCCCCCCCCATCTCAATAAATCCCCCTTAACTCCTATTAGTAGCCTGTCCAGGTTCTGAGGCAGATGATGCAGCTGAATAGGGGGTGGGGTAAGTCACTCTCCCCTAGCCTGCTCTAAGGCTGCCATTCTTTCAGCAGACTGGTGGGCTTTTATCTGCTGCCCCTCACCCTATACCTCCCCCCTCTCATCCCCAGCACCAAACCTGACCCTCTGAAACCTTACAGTCTGCTCAGCCTAATGCCTCACTCGGGTCCCATGCTTTCTAGGCAGCTTCCCCGATGGGTTTTCAATTCAACTAGAGAAATAGTGTGGTACTCTTGAAATGTACCATGTCAGGAATTAGGAGGCCCGAGTTCTAGTCCTATCTGCCCTGAGCTACACATAGGACTTTTATCAAGTCATGTTCCCTCGCTGAAGCTGTTTCTTCATCCGTTAAAAATCAACAAATGAATAAATAAAACACAGGAGGACATTTTCCTCGTTTAAGAAATGGCCTAGATGACCATTCCTGTGACTCTTAGGAAGTATATGGAACAATATTCAAGGTCCCCTTAAGCGCTACCATTCCATGAACCCTTAAATCAAAATACTGAGGGGGATCTACCTGGGGCTCAACTACATACTAGGAGAAAGAGAGTTGAACTAGAAAGCATGATGAGGATGAGAATCCTTCATTACTTCACAGTTTCATGATATGAACTGTGACAACCATCCTACCATTGATACAGATCACAGTCTCTCCGTGCCTTTGGCCAAAAATATTCATCACTTAGTGACTGACCCTCTGGTGATAAGCCTCTCTAAACTTAGCTGGGTTGATCCAGGGATGACAAGCACATAATTCACAGTAAGGTTCATTCTTGAAACCTGTCCAGTTTTTAGAGGATCTGTGAGCACTTACATCCTGCTAGGATCTCCTTGGAGAACCTGGAGTCTCCTCTGGGCCAGGAAGAAGCACCAGAGTAGGATTTCAATAAAAATCATTTTCTTCTAATTTTTAATTTCTACTTATAACATCTTAATTGTCAGAATAATAAAAGCCAGCTCCTATTACTATAGTCCTTTCAGGTTGACAGAGTATTTTCCTTATAATCACTCTGTAAAATAGGTTAAGTATAATCTCTAATCACAGATGCAGAAAACTTTGGCTGAGAAAGATTAGAAAATGTACCTAGGGTCAAGCAATTAGAAGAGGAATGGGTGAGGCAGGAAAAATATCCCCTGTCCTCAAGGTCCTTACCATCTGGGTCCTTAACCTTTTTTTTTGTATCATGCATCCCCTTTTGCAGGCTGAGGAACTCATCTCAGAATAATATTTTAAAATGCATAAAATAAGATTATAAAGGAAAGCAATTATATTGAAATAGAAGCATCAAAATATTAGAATAAAAAAGTTCACAAAGCCCAGAGTAGAAATTCCCATTTAAAGGAAGAACTTCATCTCCACATAGTACTTTCATATTCAACATAGATTAATTATAACTTAAAATGGTGCCCAAAGAAGTATCAAATGAGGGACTGATGGCAACAAATACCCCAGGAGCTCAGGGCCTGAGGTGTATTGGAAAACTTTTATTGAGGAGATGAAATCTGAGTGAAAACTCAAATCTTTGCATAAAGGGCTCCGCTGTCAAATTATAAGGGCAGTCACTCACATTGGACTAGCACTGAGTCTGAAATATCCACAGATGCTCCTGAGATGAAAAAGAAACTAGATTAAATGAAATAAAATAGGTAATATGCTCAGTAAACCTTAAATTATCAGCCATTAATGGTATCATCATCATCAACCAGCCATGGATTTGTTTCTGACAATAGAAACCCTTTGTGTTGTTTTTAAACTCTCAAGAAACTCTTTAAGGTATATTCACACGTATGACTTCCAGAGTTAACAAGGAAACAAGTAGGAGGGAGGTTGTGAGTGGTTTTATAAACAAAGGGCTTTCGGATTGGGGGACCTACCTGCCTACACCAAAGCATTAGAGAAAAGCCAAACTGACAAATTGTTGGATGCACCTCATACCTAACAATGTTAGCTTCTTCATTCTACCCTGTTTTTCTACCCTGCCCTCCTACATCAGGAAAAGTTTCCTCTTGCTCAATGGTTTCTCAAAGTCCATGCCAGAGCCTTCTTGGCTGCCAGGTTAGGCCATGAATTTAAAGGAACTTAAACTTGCCATGTTATATGAATGCCTGTCTCCCTTCTATCCTGTAGTGTGCTCAGAGTAAAAATTGAGAAACCATCATCCTCCCTCTCCAAAACTTCAGGATATTGCTCAAGCTCCCTCTGTGCTTCAGAAATTCAAGAATGAGAGCATCAGATAAGACCTTAGAGATCATCTTATCCAACTCACCATTACTCATTTTTTAAAAAGCTATTGATATCGTTTGTTTTTATATCACTTTCATTTCCAAATACATCTCTCTCCCTATGAGATATTCCTTCTAACAAAGAAGGAAATATGTTTGTGGGAGTGAAGGGTAGCCAAGGGCCTATTTCAACAATACTTTACCAGATATCACCCAGTCTAATATTAAATACAATCCAATTCCTCATATGAAGAAGCATATAATGAGGCCCAGAATTCTTAGAGTTGTTACAAGATTTTTACCCTGGGGAAAAAGGGAAGAGAGGTGCACCTGGAGGCAAAGCATCAAATGGCTCCAGTGATTTGAGGATAAACACGGAAGAGGCAAAGGTCCTGGATCCCACACAGGACATACCCAGCTCAATATATGGGTCTGAGCTCAGGTTGTTCTTCCTTTGAAATTGAAGCAAAAGTTAAAATGTTAACTACCTGCAAAATATTCACTGTTAGGTACCAGGAGAGAGGCAAAGCTTGGCTATGACACATCCCCTCCTTTCATAAAGTTTAAAGTATGATGGGAAATAGAATACAAACACAAAGAATTGCAATACAAAATAATATAAATGCTTAAATGAGAAGGAGGTAATTTCAGGAAAGGTCTTTGGAAGGCAGGATTTGATTTAGTATTCATGGGATGGATAGAAATCTAATGGCAAAAGGTGATGCTTTTCCCTATTTCCCCAATAGCTAATGCCCTCTGCCCCAAACTACCTTATATTTTACTACTTTACATTTAATTCTCCTTATATTTATTCTCTACATGCTTATATATGTACTGATTGCTCCCCCCCCCATTAAAATGTAAACTCATGGAGAACAGTAACTGTTTCATTTTTAGCATTTATAGTTCCAGCCAAGAAAATCCCAAATGGAGTCACAAAGCATTGAACATGACTGAAACAATGATTGGACAACAGTTTTCAGCAAGAAGCACAGTGCCTAACATACTGTAGGTACGTCATAAATGCTTGCTGACTTACTGAAAGGGTAGTTAGGTGGTATAGTAGATAGAGAGCCAGACCTGGAATCAGGAAAACTCATTTTCCTGTGTTCAAGTGTGGCCTCAGTCCAGAACTTGTTGTATGAACCTGGGCAAGTCACTTAATCCTGTTTATCTCGGTTTCCTCATCTGTAGAATGAGCTGGAAAGGAAATGGCAAACCACTCTGGGATCTCTGTCAAGAAAACCCCAAATCGGATCACAAGAAGTTGGACACAACTGAAAAATGGTTGACTAAATGACAAAAGATAAAATGAATTGAGGATATTCCAGGAAAAGGGTCTGTTATAAGCAAGAGAACAGGTTCAGAAAAGCATGGGAATATGTATACAAAAAGAGACATGAGTAATTCAATTTATCCAGAGCATAGAATACATGTAAGGGAGGCCCAGTAGATAATGTTAGAATTCCAGATTGGCAACACATTGTATAGATACTTGAATCTCAGCATCCCCACATCATTTTCTCCTATAGATCCTAATTAGCCTTTAAATCAAGTCTTATGTCTTTCATCAATGACCTAAACTTCAATCTCCCTGCTCTAGACTCCTCTAGCTCTTAACTATCTTGACTACATAATTCAGCATCTGATGAAGTGGTATAGAGTGAAACTCAGTCTCTAACCTCCTCCGAAAGCTCCTGTTTCATGTCTCATCTGAACTCTGGAGTTATTTAAAGTGGTAGGCAAACAGCCTGTCTTACCAGTTTAACAGTTAAAATTTTGGGGAGACTGAGGCAGGTAGAAATTAGTTTCTCTCTGCAAGGAGTATTATATTTTTAGAGATTTATTAAGGATTAAGGATTAAAGAAAATACAGGCTAAGGAAAACACGTGCCTAGGCCAGAGGCCTAGACAAGACCTCACCTACATTATGGAAATAGCCACGTCTGCTCCAAAACGGAAGTCCAAAAGAGAGAAAAAGAGACAAAAACCTTTGCCACCAGCTTAAATCCTTCCTTGATCTTGGCCCACCTCAGAATTGCGTGAGATTACAAAGCATTTTGGGGAAGTGGAGCAAAGGCTTGTGGGGATTGTAGTCCTGAGTTCAAATCTCAATTTTACACCAGCACTGCATAAGAGGCCACAAATACAGTTTGTCCATGTCTATTGCAATCAGTCTTAATTCTATTAAGTCAGAGCCTAGGCACTCTAGCAAGACTCAAGGCCTCTCCAGTATCCTGCTGAACTGATCACCTGTCCTATCTATACCAGAATATAATCCTCTACTGGCTTTCAGAGAAGGAAGAAATTCCCCATGGCTACCTCACTTCTCTCACTCTTAGTCTTCCTTGCTTACTTGTCTATGATGAGAGGCAAAAGGTCTGATCTGATAAACAGACCCATATCTTAGGACCAATCAGCACAAGGGTCCTTTCTTTTGAGTCAAATTCTAGTCACACACAAAATATTTGATCAGAAGTCTTCAACTGAAGAGGCTGGAGAGAAAGAAATAATGGGAGGTAGGGAGAAGAGGAAGAGAATGTAAGTAAGATGTAAGAGAAAGGAATCCAACTGGGATACAATTTCAAAGAGGAGATATAGTTAACCTTCAGTCCACCCCATGAATCTTGCCTTTTCTATTTTTTTCTCCTTTGCCTATCATCCCTCACAGGGAGAGGCATCAGCATTTCTACCTTATCCATACCTTCAGAGACAAAAGACCTCCCTCCCCTTCTCTTCCTGACCACCCAGAGTATTTCCTGGCTGTCTCATCCATTTGGCACTTACTGATATTTCATTTCAGCACTTTACTGTGTGTATTCTCTTTTACAGATCTCTAATTATCTCACATATGTATGTATATCTTGTCTCTCCAAGTGAATATAAGCTGCTTAAAACAAGAACTGCATCGGATTATTTTCTTTACTTTCTTTACTCAATCAGAAGTATTTACTGAGCAACTCATTTGTACCAAAGGCTGGAGATAGAAAGACAAAGACCAAATACATCCTGCCTTTCAAGAAACGTACAACTCCTCAGAATAAACAGTTAGTACACATTTAAATAAATACAACAAATATTCCAAATCATAGAGTAATTTGTGAAGTTAGCAGCTAGAACAAGGGTTTTTAAGTTTTTCTGTGTTATGGACCTCTCTGACAATCTGCTGGAGTCTATAGCCAAATCCCTTCTCAAACTAATGCATAAAATAAAATATAGAGGATTGCAAAAGAAACCAATTATCTTTAAAATACAGTTACCATAAATAATATGGAAATAGGTTTTGATCAAGGAACATGTAAAACCCAGTGGAATTGTGCTTTGGCTACAGACCAGGTAGGGGGAGGGAAGGGAAAGAACACGATTCTTGTAACCAAGGGAAAATATTCCAAATTGACTAATTAAATAAAATTTTCAAAAAAATAAACAGTTACCAAGATATTAAGACAAAACAAGACCCCCCCCAAAAAAAGCTCACTGATTTTAGAGAAGGGATCCTTTTCCAAGACAATCAGGAAAGTCTTCATGTAAGAGGTTATACTTCTAATAGGGAAGATGGGATGGGAGCATATTCAAGGGAGATAAAAAAGAGTATCATATGGCAGGAAGAATAAGGAGGCCAACTGGTCAAGAACCTAGAGTTTGTAAAAAGGTGATATGTATGAAGAGCATGGAAATACAGGCTGAATCCAAGTCATGAAGAGGTTTAAATCCCAAGTAAAGGAATTTATATTTTATCCTAGAGATAATAGAAAGCACAATGAAGTAGGTTCCTTTGTTCTGTTTTGTTGGTGATTATTTGGGGGTTTTCATAGGTTAGAAAGTCTTTCAGATTTGTGCTCTAGTAATATCATTTTGGCAGCTATGTGAAGAATGATTTAGGAGAATGGAGAGGCTTGCGAATCCAATTAGGAAGTTGCTGCTATAGTCCAGGCTAAAGGTGGGGAGGATCTCTCCATTCATTTTCTATCACAGAACTAGTCACAAAGTAGTAAATTGATCAAAACCCCAGTTGCAACTGTCTTCTCTTTGGAAATTACTTTGTATACATGATGTATTAACTTTTCTATATACATGTCTTTTCCCCCTAAAATAATGTAAACTCCTTCAAGGTTGCTTTTGCTTTTGACTTTCCCATCTCCAATATGCAACACATTACCTGGCACATAGGAGATAATAAATGTTTCACAAAATGAATTCAATCAAATATTTGTTGGATTGTGTAAGTCACTCTTCTCTTCAATTCAAACTTTACCTATCCTCCAGGTAGCATTGCTCATCTCACCCTCATACTCCTGGCTATGAACTGAGAATCTGAGATCTAGGAAAGACAGTCTACAGGGCCATACAGATTGCATTATGATAAATGTTTGAAGATTCCCTGGCAACTCCTATGCTGCCTATATGTAGAAAGTGTTCTGATATTCCTAGGATGAGAAAAGGTAATGGGGATCCCTCCTATGTAGTACAGGTCTGACCTAGTTAAATGTTTTAAGAAAGAGAAGAAGCGAATGAAACAAGCTACCTATATGCCAGGTACTATGTCAGGAAGTACTTTACAAATATATCTAGGAAATGAACTGAGGTAAGCTGGATCGCTACCCCCCTCTCTAATATCTAACCATGTTAGAGAGTGGGATCATTTGAATACATTGGGTTTTTTTTGTTTGTTTGTTTGTTTGTTTGTTTTGCTTTGGTTTGGTTTTGAGTCTGAATCTCCTTCTCCTACCAAGGCTGGAAGACCAGTGATCCCACCAAGGTCTAATCACAACACTGATCATCACATATTCTTTAAGGTTCTCATTTTTACCTGGGCCATTTGGCCTCTCCTTTCATAGCCTGGTGGCCCTCTGCACCAGAGAACTTATCATACAGATGCCAAACATAATGTGGGCACTAGATCAACTCTAACACTAATACAGCTCAGAGATCCCCAGTTCAAATTATCTACTAGCTTCAGCATTCTGAAATCATAGACTACCAGCATGTGTCACCATGTAAGACCTTGAATGCAATTTCCTAAGATCTGTGGAATCGGAGAACTTTAGACCTTCTCAATCCTGAAAAAATCCAACCTCCTCTTTTTAAAAAAATGTGACTCCCCCAAAGCAAAATGCCTTGCTTACAGTATAACAAAGCTACAGTACAAACACAGGCATCCCCAGTGGCCTTCAGGGGCTAAGGCAAAGCAGGACAGCTGAGGAAATGGACTCTTTGGCTTCCCAACCTCCCCCTACTCCATGGTCCCTCTTTAATACAGAATGATTCTTTCTGGGAAAGCCAAACTGAAAGAAAGCCCCAGACTCTGAGTCTGTCTGCCACCCCACAGCAGGTGTCTGTTTTGCAGAGATCTGCCTCTGGAGCCAATGGATTTCAAAGCCAGGGGGGACTGTTCAGGAGCATAAAAACAATTCAGTTCAATAAGTTTTTAGTGAATACTTGTTGAAATCCAGAAGAAGGAAGGAAGGAAGGAAGGAAGGAAGGAAGGAAGGAAGGAAGGAAGGAAGGAAGGAAGGAAGGAAGGAAGGAAGGAAGGAAGGAAGGAAGGAAGGAAGGAAGGAAGGAAGGAAGGAAGGAAGGAAGGAAGGAAGGGAGGGAGGGAGGGAGGGAGGGAGGGAGGAAGGAAGGAAGGAAGGAAGGAAGGAAGGAAGGAAGGAAGGAAGGAAGGAAGGAAGGAAGGAAGGAAGGAAGGAAGAAAAGGCAGGGTCCAGAATGTATTGTCCAGGGTGCTATGGACTACTATTGGCTGTTCTGCTCATCAAAGAAAAATGCACCACTCCCTGCCCCCCATCCAGCTGTCTCTCAGTCTCTTTGTGCTAATCTAAATCAGAAAGAGTTAAACCACTTAACCTGGCCATTGAATGGGTGAAAAGATCTAATACTACAGATCTTTCTGTTCTTTGATTTTCTGTCAACCTCACAGAGCAGCTGGCTAAACACCCTAAGATGTACCTACCTTAAATAACAACATACTTCCCAAAAGGATGGGACTGACAGGGAGGGATTAAGAGAAAAAGATCATCACTGGTCTGTGGACTGGTTTATCAGAAGGTTTGGAGGGTTGGTGAAGGTTTCTTGGAAAAAAGTAGGTTTGGAAGGATGGTTATGATATGGATCAGCTCCCCTCCTCCCACCCCCAGGGAAGTGGAAGAAGGGGAAGAGAGGACTCTGGAAACTAAGTTTAGCTGTTTCTTTGAATCACTGACTTACACACCCCCTTTTCTCTGTATTTTGTAGACACTCCATTGCTCAGGTTGATTGAGTCACTAAGCCAGGTCTGAAGATAGCTCCTGTAGTCACCCATTAGGAATCCAGGATAAGAGAGACTTGGAAGCATTCCCAGCTGGTGAGGATTAAGGGGGAAAAAATCTTTAAACAAACAGGAGAAGGTCCTGGGATAGCTGAAATATACAAACTTCCCTAGTATCATCCTACGTATCACTCCAAGGAACGAAATTCAAGGAAAAGGCAATATGACAAATTGTCATTTTCTAGTTAGTCATTGAAGAGATAATTTCTCCAATGTACTCTCCTAGAGAACAGTTTTTCAGGGGGTTGTAGGAAAGCAATTAAACCTAAGCATAGTATCTCACAGAAACAGCTCAAAGGGATTTCAGAGACCATCTAATCCAGTCCCCTCATTTTACAGATGAAGAAACTGAGGGATTTGTCAAAGTTACACAGGAAATAAGATCAGAGGTGGGTTATGAGCCCAATTTCTCTTAATTCAGAATCATTGCTCTTTCTACCATGACATTCAACTGACAATTCAACAGCAATGTTGCCACTGAAGAATACCTCCCTTGAGATCCAGAGAAGAAGGTTCACTTCAGGGAGCAAGTTAAGCTTCAAATAAGTTAAGCTTAAAAAGATAGCGATGCACCAGATTAGAATATTGCTCTGTTCCCTCAAGATGCATACAATTAAGTTCCATGTTAAACAAAGTTGATATGGGACAATCTGATCTTGTAAAATAAGGAAAGGATTAATTACGTTACACAAATCATCTTCACTTCATCAAAGAATTCCCTGCCAGTTTCCTTAAATGTCAGCATATTCCTAGTGAGTGCATTTCAACACAACTCCAGGCCTATAACAACTTGTAGAAAGGCTGATGGACTGTCTTAGGTACCAATGAAGACCAATCAGAAATGAAACCCACTGGCCCAGTTGAAAAGTTACAATCTAGTAGGAAAACAGCATCATATTTATAAAAAGTTGGGTTTTATACATTTTTTCAAGAATTAAGTCTATTGTGTAAATAGACAAAAACTAAATATTTTTCCAATCCTTGGACCTTAGGCCAGAGGGAGGACCAGTCAACCATAATTCTAGGCATATAGCAGGTGCTTGATAAATGTTTTTTGATGGGCTGATTGAGTTGGAGGTGAGCTATGTCATATGATTCCTTCCTTCAGCTAATGTCAGTTGTTAAAACCAAATGTAAAATCACTATGGAATAGAGAGCAATTCAGGTGGAATATGGGAAAGTGGTTGCTACTATTAATAATTCTCATACAGTATTAGGACAAGGGTAGATAATAATATAATATCATTAGATAATAGTATCACATATATATTACTTTAGTATTCCCTAAACCCATGATTTAATTGGTATAAGGAACTCCCATGATATTAATGTATTTCATGTGCAGTTAAATATATGTGATATTACTTAAATATCTATTTCTAATGGTTCCAATAGGCCAGTATAACCTAGAACAGTGATGACAAACCTTTTGGAGACCAAGTGCCCAAAATGCAACCCTCACAGGAATGTGACTCCACCCCCCTTCCGGCCTTACCCCAGACAGGGGAGGAAGGAAGAGCTCCCATTGGAGCTGGGCAGAGGGGCAGGAGATGTGAAAAATGTCCTCAGGTGAGGAGGAGAGGGGGAGGAGAGCAGCCTCCTCCAGCACATGCATCATAGGTTCATCAACGCAGACCTAGAATAACTCCTCTGATTTCTGTGAGCCCCATTTGCCTCATATGCAACATGAGAGAATTAGATGACAGGTACAACTGAGGTTCTTTGCAGCTTTTTTAGCCTATGATTCATATGCTAGCCTTGTCTCTCTCTATGCTATGAAATCCTATTTTAGTAAGATTTGTCTTCTCTAACATATTTCTCACAATGTTGATCGAAGTGCCTGACACATGTTAGATAATCAAGAAAAGCACAGAACATAAGAATACAGAATTTAAGTGAATGGTTAAAATTGTCTTGGAAATGACTGACTTTGTACTACCTTGCTAGATGGGTTAAGTGTCTGAAGAGTCAAGACAACCCAAGAACTAAAATCACATATTAAAATGCTTTGCACCAACCAGGAACCATGCAATAAAAGGGCTGGGTTTCTCTCAAGTGTATTCCAGTTTTTAAGGCATCTGTGTTTTTAAGAGCTCATGTGCATGAGTATGTTGTCCCCAAGAACACTATAAATGCTTTCAATGAAAGGGGCACTCATATTTAGAATTGCAGACAATTAGAGCTAGTCTTAAGAGTTCATACTATGTTCTCATTTCAGAATAAAGATAAAGGTGAGTGGTAGTGGTGATAGGAGGAAGAGAAATAAAATTATTTGACCAAGGTCAACAACACTAGTAAGTAAGAGCTGGATTTGAACCTAAGCCCATTGCTACCCAACTACATCATAGTTGCTTTTGTTTTCTCCCCACCAACGCTGGGCTCAGCACATGGCAAGTATTTAATAACTATTCGTGAATTGTGGATGGGATCAATATTCATTCTGTGCTCCCAAGTAATAATTCCCATAATTAGTAATTCCTGAGTCCATTTTTGAAAGGGTGGGAGATCAAGCTGTTGTTCTTTGGTGAGCTGCCCAACTGTCGAGCTCAGAGGAAGCTGCCATGTCGGAGCTGTAGAGCATGAAAAGCAGACTGGTTTGCTCTTCCTGCTGGTACTTGGGCCTGCCATCCCAAGAATGCACATCTCTATCAGGAACACCAAACTGACAAATTGTGACTGGAGGCCTTTCTGAGAAACAGGGAGGGAGAAGAGGATGATTTTCAAGCTGTGTGGGGACACAAGCCACCTTCTTGCTTTAATCTTGTTCATGTTAGTAGGAAAGAAAAAAAAATGCCTAGAAATATACTTAAGGTCCAGAGGCTGACACACCATGTCAATGCAAAGGTTTTATTTGCAACTCTTGCAGAAATCTTTTTTTTTTTTGTAAGGGTAGCTTTCCATCTCCATTATTCCATAGGGTCTATCACTTCACAATCTATTCAGCAGGCGTGGTGAACATTTTATTCCCTAACCACCTGCTCTGCTTGATAAAGTAGAGTCTATACACAAAGCCTTTAGGGGGTAGGGAAACATTCAAACATGGTGAAAGGAGGGAAAATAATTTTACACTTCAAAGAAACCTTAAGTCAACTTTGTAAACCAATACAAATGACTGGCCAGCCTCCAAACATCTGAATAGTCAACATCTTCCCCTGGAATTATTTTCACATAGTAGGTGTTTAACAGAGGCCTGTTGAACTGAAATGTTAAGTAGGAGCATGAGGAAAAAAAATAAACAATTGGCATTCTCTGCAATCGCTGGTGTTGGCAGCATTCTTCAAATAATTCCACCTGGGAAAGAGGGGTAGATACAGTCAAGGCTGACTTGGTTCCATATAAATCAAGTGAAATTTGTAACATTTCCAAACATTCAGCTACCATTTTAAAGTTCTTGTCCCAAATTTCACAACCTTCTGATTATAGGAATTACTAAGATGTCACTTTACATTATTCTTAGAAACAAAGGCTTCAAAGGAGTTAGATTTGGGAAGGGTTATTCATATTCTTTCTTTCCCATTGCTTTATTCTATAAATTAGTCAAGAAGCCCAAAGGTGGTAAATGAGTTCCCCCAAACCCCACAAAATATTCAATAAGAGAGGCAATATTTTTAAAACAAGGTTTCTGGGCCCACCATTTATTAGATATTTAGGCAAATCACTTAGTATCTGTGACCTTCAGTTTATTCATTTGCAAAATACTCAAAATATTTGCATTGTCTATCTCCAGCATGTTGCTATGACATTCAGATGAGAATTACTATATGTAATAAACTGTTTAACCACAAAATGCTACATGAACGTTAGATATTTTGTCCTATTCCAGTGATCCACTGAAACTAATAAAATAAAAGCAGATCTAATACTGTTAGATAAGTTATGATCCCTCCAAACATCATGGCCACATCAGAGTCAAAGAGAACACAGATTACTTATGAGCAACTTAGATCTGCCCCTTGTCACTAGCTTCAGGAAGAGTTCCACAGTGCATTCTGTTTGTGCCATCAAAGAATGCAAGAGATGAAAAAGATATTTAGCTATCAGCTAACCCAAAGACCTAATTTCACAAGGCCATGTTTTATTCATCTTTTTTTCCATTCATTCATCCTCTCAACACATCTATTCAGTTGAGGTTTCTTAAAGTGGGATCTGCAATCTTTCTTAAAAACTATTTTTGATAATTGTATTTCAGTGTACTTGATTTTCTTTATGATCTGATGATGACACTTAAAAACAGTATTCTAAGAATGGGTCAGGTCCAAAGGGGCATAAGACACAAAAAGTTTAAAAGCCTTTGTATTAAGTGCTTGCAATGTGAAAATTGTTGTGGGAGGCACTGGGGAAGATACAAAGATAAACAAGACAATTCCTCCTCTTTATGGAGTTTATTATACTCTAGAATCTCTCAATGTCTTCCAGACAGTTGTGTCTGCAAAGTGGTTTCTTCACATAGTAAATGCTTAGCAAATACTTACTGATACAGCAGCCTGGTTTGTTAGTATTGATTGATGTTAGTATTATTATTTTCATTTTACAGATGACAAAACTGAGTCACTGACAAGTGGTTTGCTCATGATTATACAGCTAGCAAATGTCTGAGATATTTCCTGACTCCGAGTTCAGTATAGTATCTAATAAATCAATAGGTGGATCAATGAATGATTAAACCACAAATTTGGAGAGATGAAGGGATTTATCAAGTTATACAGTTAGTGGTAGAGGTGAGTCTAGAAGCCAGGTCTCCATTCTTCCATAATATCACACTATATAGGAACTTCTTAAGTCACATGGGGAAAGAAAGGAAAAGAAAGAAGGGGGAAAAGAAAAGAAAAGGGGGAAAGGGACAGGCAGGGGAAAAGGAGACAAAAAGGGAAGGGAGAGGAGGAAGAATGGAGGGGAAGAAGATTGATCAGAGAATAAAGGGGACTGAAAGAGATAGAAGAGGGGAAAAGGAAGAGATATGGGTGCTGGGGGTACAGAGGGAGTAAAAGCAAGAGGGTCAAGGCTAACTGTAATGATGAACAAGATCAATGAGGTTGTTTTCTGCTGGAAAAGAAGATTCACTCTCTACTATGAGAAAGCCCATGCCAACACTGGAGCAGGTGTGTTCTTAGAAAATTTCATGCATTTTCATTTTTATAGAATGAGCCCTATTTTTCCACTGACTTACATCACTTCAGAGTTGCTTTGTGTTCATTTTCATTTTCAACTGACCTTCAATGGGAGATGACAGCTAGTACTTCATTTTTTAGCTTCTCTGCCCTCATCCCAGGCTCTTCCTTTTCCTATCTGTGACAGGAAGTATATAAGAAACTCCTAATTTAGAGAAACCAAGAGGTAGAGTTCCTTCCCTCCAATCAAGAATTCTTTTGTCATATGAAGAATCACATAATTCATTATAGTGATTTCTCAAAAAGCAAAGTAACTAAGGAAGTATGCTCCATAGAGCATCTGTAGCAGTTGACAGCCCCAGGCTGGCTTTATTCTGATTTTTGAGTCTCCTTTTATGCTATTTATTCTCTATCAAGTCCCCCATTCTCCATTAATATTGGGCTTTGGTCCATTGTTCATTTTATTCCTTAAACCTAGAATATATAGTACCTTGCATAGAGTAAATGTTTAATAAATGTTTCTTGAAGCTCCTAGAATAGCCTCCCCATTATTTCTACCCGCTGAAATACTAAATCCATCAAGGCCCACCAAAAAGTATGATTTCCTCCAGAAGCTTTCCCTGATTGTAAACTCAGGTCCTGTGATCTCAAATCAAAGAGCTGTGGCTCTTCCACTACACTGACCAACATTAGAGAGAGATGATTTTGCTACCATGCCTAGTATAGCTACTTTTCCCAATTCACAAATAAATTGAAAGCAACTAAATGAATCTGTGATTACTTGGAGAGAGAAAGGTGATCTTTCCTAATGTTCAGGAACAAGTTCACATCTATCCCAATGATAGCTATGGATGCATTGTCCCCAAGCCCAGATGGATGCTCAGTTGCAGGAACAGCACTACTACTCTTAAATGCAACAGCTGTGGAAATCTAACAAGAGCCCTTCAACTTCACTCATCTGAAGGTCTTCAGCAGTGAAGTGACCCCCTTCTCTCTTCTCAGGCATCAAGAATGACTGATAATTTAACCCAAGAGGCATTAGGCCTGGAGCAAATAAATAGAAAATGATAAGATGCTGACTGGGTCCCAGAGAATATATGTTATTACCATTAGTGGTTTTGTTTGGCTATCAAAATGAAAACATCAAGACTCTTGGCCTGAAACTTATAAAAGCAAAACAAAGCAGACATATACCGGGATGAATGGAAATGCCTCCATGAGGGGGTTGGTGATTATTTTAAAACAGTGGATCTATAAAAAGGAAAATACACTTAGCACATTTCTCAGTGGTTTAGATTCTTTAAAAAAAAAAAAACCTTCACAGGGAAGATACTTAGATGGGGAAGAAAAGACACACTTTGAATGTGAAAAATATAAATATGTTATAGAAAAAAAGCAATGGCTTGGGATGGGTAAGTACATTAAGCAATATTTCCTTTGTGCTTGCTATTCACCATAGTAAATCTCAATTAGTATGCAGTGTGTAGCACCCACTCGACTCACTCTCCCCAATGCCCACTAGCACTTGCTGGTGAGTCCCCAGAGGAAAAGGAACTATTTTTTTTTCCTTCTGATTATGGAGGTAAACTGTATCCACTGTGGCATGTAGCTGCCCAATAAGGCTTCCTTCCTGGAGTGCTAATGAAGTTCCCCTTATATGTATGGCTTTCTGTTGGCCTCTGGTGGGTCAGAGCTACATAAAGGCCATTGCTGTATTTCCTCCTTCACTGAAAAGGTCATGCTCCCTGAAGATATATTTCCTCTGGGTTTCTAGTTCATCTTCTTCATCCTCATTTTGATTGGATAAATTGTATTGAAGGACTAGACTAATACTAGTCTTTTAATGACGTGGAGAAAGTCAGGAGGTAATACAGAGGAGGAGAACACATAAGGTGGCTCTTTTCTTACTCCCCACCCTTCTGCCACTTTCTGGTACAGGTGCAAGTGGTCTGCTGCTTTAAGGCCCTCTCAGAGCTTGGCTGCTTTGCTGCTGGAAGCCCTTCTCTGATCACTCTTTCATTGATCCCAATGCATGCCCTATGTAGTGTCATCTGAATCTGGTTCCTAACTTGATAGCATTTACCCTCTCCAAAACTGATTAAGGACTTGTTCACATCTAGTTTACACTTATGTTTGGTTAGCTAATTCTGTAACTCCGTATAAATGGTAGTCCCACCTGAAAACGACATCAGGACATGAAGCATCTTGTTAGTAACATGAATTTGCATTTGGGTGTATGGTACAGCCTGGCTCTTTTATATCTATAAGCACTAACTCTGAACTAAATTCCACGGGAAATGGAGCAGTAGAAGGAATTGCATCTCCCCTTGGATTACTTGGAAAAAGGAGAAATAAGCTATACTTCTTATAAAATAAAAAGAGAAATTAAGGGCTAGTTATGCCTGTTACTAGAGATCAATATGGACTAGTCAGAGAAAACTCTTTGGGAAAGTTAAAACGTGAGCCCTCTAGAGGATAAGGACTATTTCATTCTTTGGATCTTGATCCCTAGAATCTAGCCCAGTGCTTGTCACATAGTAGGTAATTAATACATGATTGTTGATGGATTCATCAAAGAATGGATAGCATCTGACAAGGCTTAAAGAAATATCTTCCCCCCCCCCCCACTAAAACTAGTTAGGGGGCCCTGAGCAAAAGCAATCTCTTCAAGTCTCAGTTTCCCCTCCCAGAGTTTAGCACAGAGATTAGATGAACCCTAAGAGCGTCCTTCCTGCTCTAACCTCCAATGATTCAATGTTTCACAATTGTAAATACTCCTGCAGAAAGAGAAGGTATGCAATTGGGCACAGTCCCACCGTGAAAAAGAAACCACAAAATTAAGTATTCTTGTTGATGTCAAGTTGAAGTATTACTATTAGTCACACAAGTAAGGAAATTCAGAGAAAGATCTCAAAAACTATAGATAGATATACGAGAGTTTTATCTCGGCATTTATTCTGAAACACAAACACACATGCATACACACTTCTTGGAACAACACTTCAATAAAGAAAGTAAATCAGGAGAGTGCTACTCAGAGAGGATATAAATATAAGAATAGGGGAAAACGGATTTTGTAATCATTCCTGAAAGTAAACAAATTATCCTTCCTAGCAAGAAAGTAAGAGACAACCAAGAGAACCATTATATACAGCTACAGAATTAATATTTGCAAAATAAATTTTGAATTTCTACCTCCAGAGAAATAACTAATGAATAGAAATATGAAAGACATAATTTATATATATATATATATATGTATGTATACCTATATTTGGTTGGGTGTTGTTTTCTATGGTACAGAGAAGGGAAGGAAAGGGTGAGATACCTGGGAATTTTAAGGTAACCAACAAACACATTTAGAAAAATGAAAAAATCATGAAAAGATGAGATAATGCTTGCCTCAAAGCAGGAGGAAGAATCTTAGAGTTACATTCTAAGAAACAGACCCATTTTCTTTGAAAATTTTCACTATTTTGTAGTTAGATGATGATAAATACTTGGTGAATCAAAGCTACATAACAACATGGAAAGAACACCAACCTTCCTGTTTCATTTTGTGTGTGATTGTTCCACTTTTGCCACAAATTAGCTAAGTGATTTTAGATAATTCCTTCTGGTCTCTGATTCTGTGGTCTTCAATTTACTCATTTGTTGAGTTTAGTGATTGAACTAAGTAACCTCTTAGGTAGGTCTCTTCTAAACCTAAGATGTTATAATGTTGATTTGTGAAAGGAGTTCCACTCTAGCCCAATTCCTAGAAGCAATAACTACATAAGCATCATATATCTAGATCTGGAAGAGATATCCAGTTCCTGCCTTCAAAGAGCTTTCTAACTAGCTTGGGATATAAGCCATATATTCCTGATGGAATTTATTTAATTTATTCCTAGATAGTGTTTAATCAAGTGCTAAGTTGTGTGGGACAGAATTGAAAGAAATCAGGAGCTCAGAGAAAGGAGGAGTCCCTTTCTACCCTACATGTATGATTCTATGACCTCTCTGGGCCTCAGTTTCCTCATCTGTATAATGGAGAGATGGAGAATGAAACAAGATGAAACAACTATGTTTCCATCTCTAACATTCTCTGCTCTATGAACTTTTGCCTAGATGATCAGTGTTACTGGGTTTCAGATTCCATCTTTCTATCAGCAATTCCCTTCATGGGGGAACAGAATAAATGATTAAAGTCCTTTGAGCTCCATCAATGAACTGTGTTCTAATTTTATGAAAATTCATTATATGGGAATTCCGACTCTTCTAAACAATTAAATTATGAGTTTGTTATGTGTTTTACAAGAAGATTCATCAAAAGGCTCTCATTAAGTACTAAGTATTCTTATTACTCTTAATATGTGAATGGAGTTAAAATTCATTTTATACATCTCTGCTTTAACAACAGCTGTGCCATGAGAGGCAGTGATATATAATGGACACAGGCAGAACATGAGGCAGCTAGGTGGCACTGTGAATGTAGCCCTGGGCCTAAAGTCAGGAAAATCTGAATTCAAATCCAGTCTTAGGGATTTACTAGGTATGTGCTTTCAAGTAAGTTACCTGAGTTTTCACATTTCCTCCACAGTAAAATGGAGATGATAATAGTACCTACTTCCCAGGGTTTTTGTCAGGATCAAATAAAATCATATTTGTAAAGTACTATGCCTGGAACATAGTATGTTTGTTCCTTCCACTTCCCATATCTCTGTCCTTTTGTAGCAGTGGAGAGAATTTGTCTACCAGGGTTTCTTTCATTGATGAAATAATAGATCTGGGTTCTTTTCTCCTAACACCATCTGAAGACCCCTCCCCTCCCCAAAAAAACTACTCAAGAATTATTTCATAAAGTGAAGTACATATGAACTTAAAACAGCATATTAAAAACCCTTGATTGCCATTTGAGCTTAAATGGCACTAACTCATTTGTTCCTTTGCTTAATATATACCCTGAATGAGACTATCATAATCTTTATGCACACATAAACAAACATTTGCACAATGGCATTCATTCTAAAAGGAATAGTAGGTCCCAAGGTGTCTACACTAGCTCTTCTTTTAATTTGATTCAGGTGTATCAGCATTCTTAGTAATGACTTGTCTTCTTATAATCTCACACTCTGGGCAATTGGGTAGGTTTGTAAAGATGGCGATGATGATCATAAGCATTTTATTTCCCAATCCACTAATTCCTGTAGTAGATTTCAGACCCATTTTCTCACTTTTTTTTTGATCAGTATTGTTGATTTAGGGGTGGGGGGGAAGGTTAAAATAGTTTGGTGCCATAATGATTCCCTAACTCTCCTTTTCGTTTACCGAACAAGCTTAGTTATTAACACTCATGCCTGCTAAAAGGAGGAAATGGAAGGTGAGCCTATAATTCAAAGGAATTTGTTTTTTTCTGAAAATTCTAACTCTTAAAGTTAGCAGTATGAGACATTTTGAAAGGAAACAGAGAGGAAGAAGAGATAAACAGAAAAAGAGGGGGGAAAAGGTAAAGATAAAACAGAGAGAGAAAGCTAGGAACAAACCAAGGGGGGGGGAAGGGGGAGGACAATCATGTCATTTCAGAAGTTGGGGGAACCAAAAAGTCTGATGCATTTTTACTGGAAAGATTAAGAAACTAAGGTCTAAAAAGAGAGAGGGCAGGGAGAAAGAATAACCAGGAGTGAGAGGAGAAGGAAGGCCGGGAAAACAGGGAGGCAGAGAGGCAGGAAGAAGAAGGACAAGAGGCTGCATTAATATCAAAGGAGCATCTGTGGAGAAACAACCTAAGAAATCTGCCCATCTGAAGAGCACATTCCGTCCTGGTTATTAGATGCAATCCTGAGTCTGTTACTGAATGGTTATATTTAGCTCTTGATGTAACTAAAGTCAATACAGTGCCATTAGCAGAGCTGCTGCTGTTGCAGTCCTGAACAGCTCTACACTCTTCCCTTTCAGCCATGTCAAGAGCCTGGACATTGGCGGCTACAGAACTTCACCATGTTTATATACAAAAGAACTGAATTTTGAACAGAGCTGATACCATTGTTAACATACTTTAATGGCCTGCTGTATATAACCCAGAGACGTATTAAAAAAATCAAGCCCCTCTATCCTAACTCCTAAGACCCAACCAATTCAAGTAAATATTGCCCTTTACCGTTTATGGTATGTTCTCTCCTTAAAACTCGCCTTATCTCCTGGGTCTTCAAATCAACTCCAAAGAACATTCTGTCATACCATGGGAGAAGGGAAGGTCAGACTGTACTCTTGACACTGGGGCCTCCTCTTCCCCTGTTTGCTGAGTCAAAGCCAGAGACTCTCTGATGACTTCTGAGGTGTAGGAGAAAGGATGCTCCTATAGCCCTAAAGCAGAAAGGGCCCTTAGAGATCATCTGGTCCAACCTCCTCATTTTACATAAAGGGAAACTCAGGTCCACACAGATGAAGTGACTTGACCAAGATCAGATGATTACTCGCTGGGAACTGATGCTAAGATTTCTAGATACAAATCAAAGATTCTCTTTATTCTATCATTGCCAGCTGGCAGCTGATGAGTGGTATATACGACAAATGCTACAGGAATTCAGAAAATGGAAAAGTCCTGTGGCCTGCAAGCCAAGGGAAACCTTGCTTGAACTGGTCCTTAAAAGACAATTCAGATAATCTGAGATGTGGTGGGGTAGAGGAGGAAATCATTCCATTTGGGAGAACCAAGATAAGCCAAGGTTTGAGGTTTAGATCGTCACAGTAGTATACAGGCAACAACCCCAGGAGGGTGCCTTTCTATCCTACCAATTCTTGTTCTGCTTAGGGAAGATCCCTGGATATTTTGTAAAGCTTGTGTTGGTAGAACTTTCATTTGGCAAACATAGATCAATTTTCAACAGTAGGAAAGTCAGGTGAAAAACTCTTTAAGGGGACTGATCTCCCTTCCAACTACCCTATGACTAGGTTCTAGTCATCCTTTGATAAGTCTAAAATCCTAGATGGATGTAAAGGGATGTAGAAGAAGTTGTTCTCCCCACAAACTGTGTTACTCTATGTTTTATTAAATAATTATAAATAGGGAAAAGTGATAAAGGAAACAACCACAGGGAGCAATGTGAAAAAGACACAGAAGGCCTATGATAGACATATAATTTTTTACAGCATGCAGAGGACCCAGGCACCCAGGTCACATACAACAGTGTGGAAAGGTCACAACTAGCTAAAATAGTTGGGTTGCCTCTGAGAAACCAAACGTACTGATTTTACGTCAGCCTGGAGCATCTCCTTGTTGTGTAGTTTATTTCACCAGGAGGTAGACAAGACAAAGCACATGCCCTATATAAAACTGATCATTTCCAGTAGACAGCTGGTATCTCCTATATACACTACAGTAATGACTTTATAGACCTGTAGGACTGGAAAGGTTAACATTTTAGCAGCCACGATGTGAAAAATGGCTCTCTTAGAGGCTACATAAATGTAGCATACAGAAGAAAGGTTGTATAGCATATCATCTGTTAAATTAGGTTCTTCCCCCACCCTCAATATCGTCACCTCTTCCTTTATGAGTGGCAGGATCAATAAGCAGGCCAATATTAAGCTTGAAAAAAATTATTGATGAAATATATCTGTAGAATATTTATTTATTCATGAACTATACCCTGCCCCATGCTTTGCTACCAGTTCCCCCCCCCCAAAAAAAAACCCTTCTTTAAGGCAGGTTATAGGTTTTAATCATCAATGTCTGAGCTTTGAACAGTACTGTGCATTTAGTAGGTGCTTAATAAAGGCTACACATCAAACTGAACCACTGAAAGAACCTGATGCAAACTTTGGGAAATTTGGCAAAGAGAAATACTCCTGTGGACACTGTAGTGATCTTGACCCAGGAACAGTTGAAGAGAGGAAGGAATGCAATTGTGTATTCAGAACCCTTTTTATGACCCTGGGGACTTTTGGACTGATTTAAGTTATAGCAGGCTGCTCTCACTTAGAAGATCTAATGTTCCACTCCAATAATGCTGGCATTTATATAGTACACATTTTATCTCATTTTGATCCACAAGACCATTTGAGCTACGTATTATAGATATTATAATTCTCATTTGACATAGGAGGAAACTAAGGCTTAAAGAAGCTGCATGCCATGAATTGTACATAGATACATCAAAGGTAAAATCCCAGAGGCAGAATACATATCCAAGTCTTTCCTGATTCCAAATACAAGCAATGGATTGATTTACAACCCAGCATTTCTCAGTAATAAGAGGAAGATAGTGTGTATTTGGGGGAGAGGAAGGTCATGTAAATGATAGATGAGTGACTACAACAGTTGCATGTAGGTGTATACGTGTGTGTTTTGAGTAGGTAAAAATGGTACAGTATCTTCATGGATACTTTTCAGAGATGCAGCAGAAAATTTCAGGGTTCAGATACCCTAGTGCCTCAAATTCTATCTCAACGTTAATTTGCTGTGTGACCCTGGGCAATTATTTAACATTTCTGGGTCCTGCCTTCCTCATCTATCAAATGAGGACCATAATATCTGTTCTGCCTTCCCTTTGGATGATTACAAGGTTTAAATAACAAATACAAAAATGACTTGAAAGGTATTATTTTCAATGCTGTTTTTCAGCAACTTAAAATAGTAGTAAGGAAAGCTCAAATGAATCCACAACAGTAACTCTTGCTCAAATTATAATATTCAAACGCATCTTGACCTTGACTGGAAAGTTTCCTCCAAAACTGTAATCCATATGTTGTTGCTTACTCTGTGTGACTTGCCCTCATCCTCCAATAAGTTCACAATAGATATACTCAATGTGCTGGAGGCCTTCCTTATTTTCTTCTGACATATAAAGGGTACCAGTGGAACACTTTGTCTATTTCTACTCCGTCAACCTTGACACGTAGTTAGCTACTCTCCTCTTGCTATTATCCTATTCCTTCATGACATTTATTCTTCCTATTCCTCCTAGTTCCTTGAATGGTCTCTAGTATAGAAGTCTACTTACCTTCACTAAAAGCCTTTCTACTCCCTTCTGTGGGATATACATTTTTATTTTTTTCCCCAGCAATTGCTACATTAAACCATGTTTCACTGGCATATAGTAACACCAGTGAAAACTTGGAATGTTTTTAATGGGTTGTGAATTTCCTAGAAACTTGGAGTCATTAAAGGAACTTTGACATTTTGCAAAAGCATTCCAGCTCTTCTCTTCCTTGTTCAACTGTAATCCCAATCCATCCATTCATACTGTCTGTCCCAGAGAATGGTATGGTAATCCATGAAACTGTCAAACATCAAAAGGAAATAATTTTCACAGCACAGCTTTACTGTGTTACAACAGTGAGAATTATAATGCAATGAAATTTAGGACCTGGGTTCTGCAAATATCACATATAATAGAGCCACAGAGATTATCCTAAAATAGATATGAGACTCCCAGTACTCCCAATATGGTAGCTAGAGAATGGATGTCTACAGTAAGGTCCTTATGTCTATGAATTCTGAGCTGGATCAAGCACTAGAAGTCCCATGAAAGAAAGAAACTGAAATAAAAAATCAGAAATGAAATTATTAGACACTTGTAGATCAGTGTCAAGGTTGAGGAGTCAACAAGTTTCTAAGGTCTCTTTTAGCTCTAAATTTATAATCTTAAGATCTAGGATTGGAATCCTCCTTACAGGCAAGTAATAACTACATTCAATTCAACAAACATTTGTCAGGCACCTACAATTTCAATAACACTTTGTTAAGTCCAAAGAAGATAGAAAAAAGTTTAGATCATTTTAGACCTAGAAGCAATTTGGAAATAAATTTCTTGCTAACTTCAGTGTGGCCTTGAAGAAGTGACACTTGTCTACAAGTAATATTTCTATAGGTCTTAGAGCTCTGAGACAGCAGATAAGATTTGTTTTAACCTTAGAAGACTAACTTGGTGCTCAGAAGAGGAAATGGCACTCATGCATAGCAGGTATTTCTTATATCCATGGATATCAGTGGTTAAGAGTCACTGGTAGAAGGCTATATTTGGCCTCATTGTGAGATATTTCTTTGAGCTCTACTAAAATGGACCATTATAGTCCTTTTCATAACCTGAAGACATCTACATGAATAGAAAGGCTTATCCTTTCCTCTTAAAGAGATGGTATTTTATTTTGGATTTTTTTTTCATTTTTCCCCCTATGTCCCTAAAAGTGTACTGCTATTCTTGGTTATAATGTTATACTTTGAAAATCAATAAAAAGACCTAAGAAAGCAACTTCCCATATTGCTGAGAGGCAGGGCAAAAAGAGCATAGAACTAGGAATCAAAATAGCTGATTCTAGTGTTGAATCAGTCACTTTTTAGTGATATGCCCTATAATAAGTCACTTGTCCTCTCTAGACCTCAGTTTCCTCATCTGTAAAACAAGAGGTTTGGAAACTAGTTGAACTCTAAAGTTCTTTTTTGTTCAAAATGCTTTACAATTCTAACTAGCATACATTAATTTACTAAATTAACAAATATATATCCAGAGGCTTCTATCGACCCACACTCTAAGCCCAGGGCTCTGCCTCTTAAAATGGATATTCAAAGAAGTATATTACTAGTCTTTAAACTAAATACCCCTTAGAGTTAATTGGAGCAAGCAAAATTAAGAGAACAATATTCTTCACCTCCTTTGGACCTAGGATCTTATCCAATAGAGGCATATCTTCTCTCCAAATAGACAGTAACACATACTCAGGCTACCTTGATCAATCCTTTTCCTTGTTTCCTCACAGACACTCCACAGAGAATCTACTCAAACTGCTGGAGGTCTTCCTGTAGACTTTATTGAGAAAAATATTCCATGGGTATTAGAAGTTATTCAGGCAATAAACATTTATTAACTACCTACTATGTGTCAGGCATAGTGCTAAGCACTGGGAATACAAAGAAGCAAAAGACAGTCCATGCCCTCAAAGAGTTCATAATGTACCAGGGCCAAAAACAAGCAAACAGAAGCTCCATACAGGATAAATAAAAATTAATTAATTAGAAGAAAAGCACAAGAATTTAGAGGGATTGGGAAAAGCTTCTTGTAGAAGACAGGATACTTAGTTGGGACTTGAAAACCTGGGAAGTCAGGAGGCTGATTTTAAGAGGAAATGCATTCCAGGCATGGGAAATAGAGGAAATGCCCATAGCCAAGGGATAGAGCATCCAGTTCACAGAACATCAAGGACACCAATATCACTGGATCCAAAAATATGTGTCTGAGTGTAAGGCATAAGTGGACTAGAAAAGAGGGGTGGCTTTTGAAAGGTTTTGAATGATAGAAGATTTTGTATTTGCTACTAGAGGCAATAGGGAGCCACTGGAGTTGACAGATGAATACAAGACCAAGTGAGCACAAAAGCCAAAAACTCAGAGTAGAGTGGCATCATGGAGAATGTGCTGAATTTGAGAATCAGAAAACCTTTACTGACTACATGAGGGATTCCTCCTTTGCAAGTGATACTTCAAGGATTATTATCCATTTCCAAATCTTATAAAAATGGGGATAACAAAATTTGGGCCCTTACATCATAGAGTTACTGTGAAAAATAGGCTCTGAAAATATTTTTAATACTATTTTCCCTTATTCACTGAAAATCTTAAGGTGCTATATATAACTGTGAATTCTTGTTATTTCAGAGACATTATGAGACAGAATATGGTGAAATGCAAAGATTTCCTGTGAATCCAGGAGAGATGCTGGTGGAATAGAGTAGCCAGATAAAACTTCATGAAGTCAGCCTTAAAGAGTCTTGAAAATGAGCCTTGAAAGATAGATAGGATTAAGTAGGTGGATGAGGGCAGGGCTATTCTAGAGTAATTGCTGAGGAAAGGCATTTTGGGATAATGTTAGGTGTAAAGGGAAAATGTGGGGTAAGTGCATGGCTCATTCTCAATTAAATAAGCTCCTGGTTTGATTGAGGATTAATTCCCTAACTATTCTGCATACATCTAGACCACATCCCTTTCTCCCCCACTAAGATTTCCATCAGTCTAAGAAAAAAGCAGAGCTTTGTTTTTTGTTTGTTTTGTTTTCTTTTCTTTGGGGGAAGGAGGGTGTTCTAGTTTATTTTTTGAATTAGGATTACAAATCTATCTGAAGTTTGTGGTTGGCATTCTCAGTCCCCCAGAATAAATCCTGGTCCAGATGTTGTTACTCTAGCTTACTGGAAGGTTCAATAATTGTAACAATGGTAAGCAGGCATGGGGGTGTGATAGAGCTTTTCTTCCAAAGGAAAAGCAGCAAGTCAGAACAGCTTCCAATTTCAGTAAGACTGCCATGGGAAGACACCTGGAGTCTAAGTATCTGCTTTGAATTTACTGTAAAATGGATATCATTATGTTCACTTTTGGGGAAGATGTTGAAAACGATTTAGTGGGGACAGAGTGATGCAAAAAGAACAATAGGTGGTAATGGAAAGCCCTGGAATTTTGTCCTGAATCTTCCACCACATAGAAAATGAGCTCTGGATTTGAGTTTACCTATATGAACTTGGGGGAAATTATTTAACCAGGTTCTGAACTTTCTTATCTACTAAAAGGGAGAGGTGTTATAATAAGCAACTTCAAAGGTCCTCTCTTGTTCTAAATCTGTGATCCAAATTGTGTGTCCTTGGGCAAATCACTTAACCTCAGTGTCCTCATACAAAAAGAGATGCTGGAAGTTATCTATATCATTAATCAGTCTTCCAGACAGAACACTTTGTGATTATATGAAGTCGTAGGATATGAGCTACCTCATATAAGTTGAAACATAAAAATAAATCATGAAGGGCAAAATGGATCATATAAATTTGAAATATATAGCATAACAAGAGTAAATGTATATAAGTTGATTCATTATATATGATATATATGTATTTATATATGCATATATGTACATAAATAAAGAGACAGAAATAGAGAGGGAGGGGAAAGAGAGAGTATATACCTAAGTTAGCATGGATATAATTAAACAGATATATTAAACTATAAGTTACAAAGAATAACTTGGGTCACTCTCCTTTAATTAGACAGGGAAAAGGACCACTACTGAGCTTCTTTGGTTAAGCATTAACCTATAACAGGATCTGCCAGTAACCTGTTCGTTAAGCTGTAGTGCCTTGGCTATTTAATATATCACTAGTAGATCAAGTCGAGAGAGGAAAAAAAATGAACAAGGGAATTCCAATGGCCTTATTTAACCTCTTTTGGGATGCAGAAGGATAAAAAAAAAGAGATTGGAAAGGGAAAAAAATCAAAACTGAAAAGAAACTGAGCATGTCTAAAATGCAGAAGAGGAACTAAGGTGAGGAAAGGGCAATGATTCTTATCTTTAAAAAGCTGTATCACTGTCATACAGAAGGAGAGAAAAAAGATTTGGTCCATTGCAATGTAGATTTGGGCTTTATATAAAAAGACATATTTGTGCATCTGAGATGTCTACTAAAGTAAAATCCTCTGGAAATCAGTAATCTCATTACTTAAATTATTCAAGAAGAAGTAGGACAGATTTTTGTGAGGAATGGTGCAGAGAGGATTCCAGGACTTGGTTAGGGGTTAGTATAAATAATTTATAATGTCCCTTAAGAATCCAAATACAATAAAATCCTTGTCCTTGAGATGTTTATAATCATCCCCAGGTACACAGGCACACACATACACACACACAAAATAATTCAAGGGTAAGTTGTTATTGTTCAGTCACTTTCAGTCACATTTGACTCTTCATGATTCCTTTTGGGGTCTTCTCAGCAGAGATACTGGAGTGGTTTGCCATTTTCTTCTCCAATTCAGATGAGGAAACTCATTAAACTCATGAGGAAACTCTCCAGACAGATGAGGAAACTTGGGCAAACTGAGTTAAGTGACTTGCCCAGGATCAGTCAGTTAGTAAGTATCTGAAACCATATTTGAACTCAGGTCATCCTGACTACAGGCCTGGTACTCTATCCACTGCACTACTTGTCACCTTAATTCAAGAGTAAAAATATGTATTTTATGCTAGGTCCAAGCAATGAGCTCAAAAGTAGTTCAGAAGGAGGGAAATGAGTATGTGTATAAATGTGTCATATACGCATACATAGGAATATAGAAACTTTTGCACAGCTCAAAGAGAAATAGAATTTTTCATGAAATAATAACAGCAGCATTCCAATAACATTGACCCTGAGGTGGATTTTTTCCATTTTCTTAGAAGCAGAATATGAAAGCATGATTATCCATCAAAATCAGGAGGGAACACAGTCAAGCCATCTTCTGGGCACACTTCCCAAAAGAGAGGAGGGTAAAAGATTTGGAAAAGCCTCTCACCAAAAAGCAGCCCCAAATCTTTCCAAACATGTTGGTTCAGCAGTCAAAGGTCTCAACCTATAGAGTAGCTATTTGGAAAGCTTCTTGACCAAGGAACTAAAGAAAGTTCTCTTGCTTTCACAAGCCCCAGGCCCTACGGGTTGGAAGGGCAACAAGAGGTCATAAAAGCAGACAAATCTTTAAAACCAGGTGTGCTGGCCAGGTGGAAAGCCAATTCATGGATGAAAACAATGCCAGTCTCCAAATAAATAAATAAGTAAATAAATGCAACCCTCTCTGTCTGCTCTTTAGTCATGAACTAGGAAACAGAAATCTCACAAGTGGAAGGGGATGATGGAACTTCAGCTCTTCAGTCTAATGATCTGAATTGTGTCTTCCAAATCATGAAAAGAATATTTGGTCACAAAGTTCTCCTCCTAGTTCACTTCAAGCATCTTGCTCATTTCTAACTCTACACTTTTCTCCCCACCTTGAATGTCTTTTCCCCGTTCTTCTAGGTACGACTTTGCTATCTTTAAAGGGCTAGCTCAAGCTCTACTTCCTCAAAGATGCCAATTTCTGTCCATAGTGTTATGAGTCATGTTATATAATGTATATTGTGATGTGGGGTCTACAATCAGAGGTCAAAGACTCAAAACTCAGTCCTGCTACTATTTCTTTTTGTAGAGAAGTCATTAAACCTCTCCAGACCAAAGTTTTCTCATTCATAAAATCATAATGAACTAAATCCCTGAGATCTGTCATTTCTAAATCTATAAAAGATTGATTCAACTATAATCTGAACTCTTATTGGGTTTACATTTAGTACCATACTGCTTGGCATTCAATTCTGCAAACTGCTTGAGAGTAGAGAAAATAATTTAAGATGAACAATACAGAACACAGAGTAGGAAAAGAACTGGTACTAAATTTGGAGGACTTGAATTCTAATTCCTGTTCAGCCATCAATTATTACCTATGTGTAACTCTGGCAGAGTTATTTAATTCCATCTGTGCTTTAGTTTCCTAATCTGTAAAAATAGAAATACTATTTGTATTACCTACCTCACATGTTTAGTATGAAGAAAGCTTTCTAAATTAAGCACCTTGAGGGCAAGGACTGCCTCTCTCCTCTTTTTGCATCCCCAGTACTTAGCACAATGCCTGGCATGCAGTAGTTGCTTAATAAATTCATGCTACACAATATTGTACAATGATCAACTGTGAAAGACAGCTACTTTCAATAATACAATGATCTAGAACAATTCTGAAGGATTTATGTCAAAGAATGCTATTCACCTCCAGAGAAAGAACTCAAGAGTCAGATGCAGATCAGAGCAAACTTTCTTCTATCTTTCACATGAGTTTGTTTATGGTTTTATTTGGGAGTTTTGGTTTTATATGAGAGTTCTCTTACAACAATGACCAATATGGAAGTATGTTTTGCATGATAATACATGTATAGCCCAGATCAAATAGTTTATCACCTCTGAGAGGGAGGAGAGAAATATTGAAAATTATTGCTTCAAATAATTGTGAAAATAAAATATCTTTGAATTAAAAAATAAATTTGTGCTATGCCAAGCCTTCAATAGTACAAAAATGAAAGCTGTCTGTTCTTTGGATCCCTTCAGCATCACACTAGACACAGAATTAATTTTCCATGATCAATGAAGTTACTGCTTCAAATTAATTTCCCTTTACATTCTGTCTTTTACTAATGCCTTCACTTCTCTCTCCTTGTTTATCCCCATAGCCTAAAATGTCAAGACACTTATTATGTAATGTGCTACTATTCTGTTCTTAGAAGGGATTAGGAGGTCTGTGTTTTCTCCCAACTCGGTCACTAAAGAGCTGTGTGCAAATCCCTTAACTACTGTGGGTCTCAGTCTTCCAGCAGATATAATAAGGGTGGTGAACTAGATAACCCCAAATACCTATTCCAGCTCTAAAACTCTATGGTCCACTTCACTTTATCACTTGAAACATGTTCTCCTTTTACCCTGGGAAGACCCACCCCCTATGTGAGAAGCAATTCAATAAATAAAGTGTGAGTGTCCCATCAGCAATGATAACTCACATGAATCAGTTCAAGAACTGAAATTTTGGGGAGTGAACTACATATGACATCACAAAGAAGCCTAGAGAGAAATCAAAAGGTAATGATAAAAGTCAAAGAGGAAAAGAAATGAATAATTAATATGCCAAACTAGCTTAATTAAGTCAGGGTTTGAAAGGCTTGGGTTTCTTTAAAGCCAGGCTTCTGGTTTTCCTCAATAATGACTACAAAAGGGTTCTTAAAATTCATATTTTTATAACAGTTGTAAAAGGTCTTACAAGATTACCAAACAGTTACCAACAATGAAGACAGGAGCTGGATTCATCCTTATATCCCTCATCATGTAGACCAAAGCATTGCACAAAGTATCTCCTGAAATTTCTGTGGAATTTAGTTGGTTGAGTTCTTCCTCATGTCTGCAACTTTAAAGATCTGGATGGAACATGGCCAAGCATTCAGACCAAACTTCAGGAAGTTAAGTTTAATTCAGCTTATTAAGCAATTGCTATAGGATGGGAACTGTGTTAGTCAATAGGAATTCAAAAACAAAAAAGAAAAAGAAACAACTCCTGACCTCTAAGAGCTTTCATTTTAGGGTATGGGGACAAACAAAAGGAAAGAGGAAAACAACACAAACACAGATAAATAAATACGAATGACAAAGAAAGTTAAGTCCAAAGAAATTTCTTGAAGAAAAGAATCAGTAACAAATGATAATTAAGTTAGAGCTTAAAAACATGATAAAGAAGAGTTCTGAAGAAAAAGACAGGGGGAGATAGACAGAGACAAAGGTCAGAGCAAGGAGGATTAAAATCAAAGGAGACTGAGAGGGGATAGTGAGACAGCTAAGAATAGAACCAATAGAAAGAAGTGTTATGAAAACTGAAAGAGGAGTATTAAGAAAGTATTTTGGGAAGGGAATGGTAAATATTGTCAAATGTTACAGAGATCCAGAAGGATGAAGACTAAAAATAAGAGTCATTGAATTTAGGTATTAGGAGACCTTCAGCTATTTTGGAGACAATGATTTTAGGTGATAGGGGATGACTGGCAGTGAAAGAAGGGCTGTGATTTTCTCACCCAGGATATAAAAGTCTTAGAGCAATTGTTGACCTAGATACAAAGAAATTAAATGAGATTGTCCAGGATTGCATAAATAGTAGACATCAGGGAAATGATTTGAATTCAGGATTTTATAACTCCAATCTCAACACAATCAATCCTGCTACTTCTTCTATAATGTCTATAGGACAGTGTAATAAATGGAGTTGATCATGATATCCATGAGTCACCCAGAAAAGGTGTTAGCAGAACCCTGAATGCTTCTCAGAACAAGGTACTTAGAGATCTGGATTTGGTGCCTTATTTCTGACAATGATCTTGGAAAAAGATTTCATTTCTCTTCAAGTCAGTTTCCTCAACTATGCAATGAAGTTAATAACCCCTGTGCTGCCAATTTTATAAGACATTTTATAAATGCTACCCTCATTTGGTCAGGCAGCTTGGTGGCACAGTGGATAGAATGCTGAGCCTGGAGTCAGGAAGATTCATCTTCCTGAGTTCAAATTTGTCCTCAATACTTCCTGACTACGTGATCCTAGACAAGTCACTTAAGTTTATTTGTGTTTATTTCCTCATCTGTTAAATAAGCTGAAGGAAATAGCAAGCCACTCCAGTATCTTTGCCAAGAAAATAATTTAAAATGGAATCACAAAGAGTCAGACATGAAAAAAAAAAGTCAGACATGAATGAAAAACTAATGAAACACACAATAGCACCACCATTATTTTAAAGCTTGAAGATGAAGAGAGCTAAACTGAATAAGTCCTCCATCTAGTACTATTCTGTATACAGTGAATACTTAATTAGTGCATCAATGAATGAATATTGAGACAGGGTTAATGAATTGACAGCTATTGAACTTGATTATATCTACAATCTCTTCCATATCACTGAAACCTTTATGAGACTCTTAAGGATTCAATTTTTAAAAGATAATCAAGGGAGGGAAAATATATTTTTTTGTCACTTAAAGGTATGAACTTCAATTTTCTGTGAAATTCATTTAAGTCACATACTCCATTCAACAGTGTTACCAAACAAATGGAACATTGCTGTATTTATAGTTGGGGAATAAACCGGTCATGATTTTACACCAGAAAATCATTCCCTAAGATTTTACCAGTAAGCTTTTACCAAAAGAAGATAGTGAAGATGCCCAATAATTAGCATCATATGTCCCAGAATTTACAGTGGACTGAGAACTAGAGAGGCAAAAAAACCAGTTCCCATACCACCCATGGTAAGAGATAGTAAGTTAGATGTTAATAAAAAAAAGAAGTCTTCAGTGGAGGGAGCTAAGCTTCTTACCACTTCACTTCCACTGAACTTCACAGCCAGTCAAAGGAAATCAAGCTGTGAGGAAGAAATCTTTGTACTAAACTGAATATGCTGGGTCCATAGGGGAGGCTCATCGCTATCTCTGGCGGGCAAATATCCTAGGTGGGCAGTGTATACAGAGTAGAAAATTGAGAGTCAATGGTTTCATAAGAATCAGAAAGGAGAGTGAAGGGAAAAAAAAGATAAGGGCAGGTACTGATGGCACTAAACAGCTAAAGGGACACATCTGATATCCTAGTCACATTCTCCATAATTTGCAGCACTTTAATAAGCAGGAGTATCCCAAGAATGGCAAATGGGAAAACAACTATGAAATCATTAGGCCATCCAAGAACAATTCATTAGATGCCATGCACAGCAGTGCCAAGTTATTAGCAGTAATGCCTCCTGATAAGACATGACATCTATTTATACACCAAGGCTATTGTATTTAATTCAGTACTTATCAGCTTGCCTTTCTGTTACAAGAGGGGTCAGTCTTAGCTTGATAGTAGAGGTCCACTTCAAAACCCCACGATTAGCCTATATTCAGTGAGTCAGGTATGAAGAAGCATACTAAGAGTGGAGAGAAAATTACCTTTCCTTTGTCCCTTGGGGGTGCAGAGCCAGCAGGGAAGAAATGGGGCAAGAGCTGGTGTAAATATATCCTAAGCAATCTTTTCCTAAGATCCTAATTATTCTGAAAAGTAGACTTAAATGCATTTCCTCAATCCACAATTCTCCAAGTCCTTACAAACCTCCAATCCTTAATAACTAATCTGCAGCCATTTCTTACTCAACCCATGAAATTTCATGTTTCTGCTTGCCTAAGAGCAACTGTTTGAGGTGGACTGGAAGAAAAAGATGTTTAGTTATCATTTTTGTGTTTGACATTCTACCTCCTACAATCTTAATTCGGAGAAGGTATTTTGCTTTTCTTTTCTTTCCTCCTTTGTAGTAAAAAGACTAAATAGACTGAGTCTCAGAAGCAAAATCATAATAATTATTATTATTAACCATTAGTACTTAAATAGCATTTAAAGTTTTACAAAGAGCTCTATAAATGTTGCCTCAACTTAACCTCGAAAGGACCCTAAGAGATAGGTACATAATATTATCCCCATTTATAAATAAGGAAACTAAGGCAGAGAGAGAGCAGTTAAGAGACTTGCAAAGCTACTTAGGTGGGATCTGAACTCAGGCCTTCTTCACTCCAGGTCCAGTACTCTATCCACTCACTCTACTACCAACTCATATTTTGGACAACTCAAGTTCCCTGGACTTACTTAATTTGTTCCTTTACTAATTAAGAGAATTGATGATTTCACTTCCTGTAGGAACGAAGTCTATCCTGATCCCTTTAGTTCCCAGTCTCCCATTTCTTGAAATTACTTTGTATATATTTTGTATTTCGTTATATGTATATGTACACACTATTTATCCCCTTCTCAACCCAGAGAGAATATAAACTTCCTTAAGACAATTGTTTTGCTTTGGTGTTGGGAAGAGTATTTGTAACATAGTGAGAGATTAATAAATGTTTGAATGAAGGAATAAATTACACTCAAATACTTTTGATTTTTCTATTCATAATACTTTTCACATATTAGGAACTTACTAAATATTTACAGAATAAATGAATAATCTTCTAGGTATTAAGGCTTCTAAACTCAACGTGAGTTTATGATTATATTTTTCCTCTTCAAAAAAAACAAAAATCTTGATTGGATGGATGGGGAAAAAATGAGAAAAAAAATTGATCAGGATTGGAAAGAAAGGAAAGATTATTCTGGTTCTTCCACTCTTCTCCTTTCCCCTTCCCAATCCCTACTTAAAAGGATTGTTGTTTGTTTGTTTGCTTCATTCCTGAAATGACTGAAAGCAAGGTATGTTCAAAAATGTACAAATGAATAGGTATCACTTTTCACCATGAGGTAATAATTGCATTCCTATGAGTGTTTTAAGTATAGCCTACACAACTTCTGGGGTATTACAAGGAGTTGAGTGCCATTCAATTCTCCACTCTATCTTGGTTGCCAATCACCTTTCCACATTAAGCTTTACTTGGTCATTAGCCAATAAACTCAACAGACTAACAACCCTAGTAAAGGCTCTTCTTAGCAACAGTGGCAACAGGAGTCCAGGAAATGGCTAACAAGCTATAAAGTTCCTCTGACTCACTCCTTCTGACATGTCTAAGAATTGAATGATAATTTCTCTTTACCAATTAAATTCCATGCACTGCAGGTACACCAATTGGTAAATATAGCAATTTCTCCACAATTTTCTATGGGCCGAGATAAAGCTAACTTCATTTAAGGAAAAAGGAGAGAGAAGAAAATAAGTTGCTATCTGGATTCTAAAATATATTTCAAGTGGAAAAGGAGATACATACTGGATAAAGACTCAAGAGACTAGGATTTAAGAATCATGTCTATGATTCAAATGTCTATCATTTGATTTCTGGAATTGTTTTTACTTTCTTTCTTCCATAAACCTCCTTCTTTCTTCCTTCCAGAAACCTTTCTCCTCTCCTCCCCACAACAAGAAAAAAAACACATAAAAGATAAAACAATGCTACCATCCTAAATAACAAAGGATACGGTGGCCTTGGGGGGAAAAGAACAAAAAAACCCATAAAGGAAAAACTATCTGGTCCACTTTACCTGGTTAGCAAAATGGTGCTGTGGATAGAGTGCCAGGCTTGGAGTCAAGAAGACCCATCTTGAGTTCAAATTTGACTTTGGACATTTACTAGCTGTGTGACCTGGGGCAAAGCACTTAACTCCATTTGCCTCATTTCCCTTATTTATAAAATGAGCTGAAGAAGGAAATGGCAAACTTCTCCAGTATCTTTCCCAAGAAAACCCCAAATAAGGTCACAAGGAATCAAATATGACTGAAAAACTTACCTGGTCACTCCCAGATAAGCAAAGGATACTGAAACAACCATGTGTTCTTGGAAAGCTCTCAGTCCCCCCTGAAGCTCTTCTCTAAGTAATTGCTAAATATATTAGGCAGTCCAATACTATGAGTAACTCTTGGCTGGTTTGGCTTCCTAGGATAACTGTTTGTTGTTATTGTTTTTTTTTTTTGCCCCAGAATGTTGTGCTACTACACAGGAATTCAGGCCTGAGGGGAGAAATTCCTCTTCAAAGTCAGAAGTAGATTACACTGTGTGTGGTATTCAGGTGGTGCTCTGAACATCATTTGGAAAGAGAAAAGCAGATAAGAGGACAATGGTTTTTCTAACACCAAAAAATATCAAAAAGAATATCTCTATTAGGTGAGGTTGAATTTGAGTGTGAGTGTGAGTGTGAGTAAATGTCCAAAGTCAAATTTGAACTCAAGATGGGTCTTCTTGACTCCAAGCCTGGCACTCTATCCACAGCACCATTTTGCTAACCAGGTAAAGTGGACCAGATAGTTTTTCCTTTATGGGTTTTTTTGTGTGAGTGTGTGAGTGTGAGTGTGTGGGGGGGGGGTGGGGGTGGGGGGTTGGGAAAAGAGACAGGCATGGACTAATCCAGGAGAGCTTATACACAAGACAATAAGACTATATTGATACCAAGTTGAGAAATGAAAGGTAAAAGACAATGGGGTTAAACTACTAGCAGTCACAGAGGACGAAGAGAAAGTTACATGTCCCAGTATGCACTGGCAGTAGGCTTTGTGGACTTAACCAGCTCTACTCATCTTGACCATGGCAGAAGTACCCCTATGAAGGGCAGTGCAGTGGGGGAGGGAGTTTCCCAGGGAACATCTCAATTGTAGTCCCAATTCCATTTCTAATCCAAAGAACAGAAACTTTTAACTTCAGCTTCTAGATCCTATTGCTCTTCCCAGAAGGAGGAATAACTTTGAAACAACTCATAGAAGCGTATAGAAAATGCAAAGATCTGTGCCCATACTTTTCTAGTGCTTCCCTCACTCCCCCATCTCAATCTCTGTCTATTTCTCCCTCTGGTCTCTGTTGTTTCCATTTGTCTGTCTGTCTGTCTGTCTATCTGTCCCTCTTTTTCATATTTGCATAACTTACATTTTCCCCACCTAAATTTACTTCATGACAAGCCAAGGCACTCTCATGTCCTTAAGATTCTTCAGAAGTGACAATGCCATCATTTTATAGAGAAGAAAACTGAGGAGCAGAAAATTAAATGAGTTGCTCAATTAGTGGCAAAGCCAGGATGAAAACCCAGGTTTCAAGGGAAATCAAAGAACCTCTTGCTGGTGATGATAGTAGAGAGAGAGAGAAAGAGAGAGAGGTTCTTTCACTGTATTTAGGGATTTTTCTTCATTAGCTTATGACAGTGATGGCAAACCTATGGCATGGGTATCAAAGATGGCACTCAGGGTGCTTTCTGTGGGCACTCAGCTGCCTCCCACCCCCCAGAGTTCATTCCTAGAAAGGTAGAGAGACTCAGGTGGAGCTGCTCCCCTTCCCCTCTGCCCAGCAGCCCACTGGTAAAGCACCCAGGATAAGGTAGGCAGCTCATAGGCGGCTGGAGCTGGAGTTGAGCAGAGTGCTAAGGCACTCCCTTCCCCCTCTCTACACTCAAGGACTTTCCTGGAGTACTTCCTCTCTCCCCTAGGTGGGATGGGATAAAGGATCAGGGTGCACAGCACTTGGTGGGGTGGGGTGGAGCATGGCACTCCATCTCTAAAAGGTTCACTATTATTGGCCTATGAGGACACCTACACTTTTGCAAGTGGATGGAGGCAGTAGCCCACTTCCTTAGTAGCTTGCTCCTATATCTCAGCCTCACAATAATTTGCCTGACTTTCTTCCCCCCTTGGGTTAAAATCCTCATTGCTGTTAACTAACTCCATCATCTTGGCCTTCATCTTTATTTAAAGATTGTTTTTTTTTTTTTGTGATAATGGAAAAAAGAAAGGCAGGGTCCCAGAAAACTGATATGTACCAATTAGCCTCACCTCCTGCAAACAAGTCTCTATACTGTATTGTTAAACCCTGGCACCACACACTGCTAATCAGGGAAAAGGCCACTCAAATGTATGTGCCTGGAATTTACTCTGAAGCAATTCATGAGCCAAAGTTCCTATTTTCTGCTCATGTAGTTCTAATTGATTAGGGTGGCATAGCCTTGGCTAGAAACTGAGGGATTATGAGACTGACTAGTAGTTAACTAAAGGCCTGATTATTATGATCTCAAAGAATTCCTTGTCCTCTCTTCTATACACCATCCATCACCACTTACCTAGAATACCCTCTCACCAACTTCATCTTGTTAAATCCCATTCACACTTTGAGGACCAGATCAAGCACTACCCACATTTTGAAACCTTCCATGACCACTGAAGCATTCAATGACCTTTTTACAATTCCTATAGAATTCAATTTGCATCATACATATTATCCTAGGTAGGCGATCTTCCAAGCATCCTATATGGCATACTAGTTTCTGCTAGCTATGACCCAATTGTATGAAACTAAAAATTACATTCCCAAATGTCTACAGTCTCCAATAGTATTTCAAGATTTCTAATGGTAAAGAATAATACCAAGCCTTGGTCAAGATGAGGTTGAGAACTACTCTACGAGAATACACTATATAACTGAAAATCTGTTACCCTAATAAAGAACTACATTTCCCGGGAGCCCACCAACTTCCTGTCATTATGTACTTCCTGTAGACAAGGGATATTAGGCAGTGACGTAGAACTTCCTTGCCTCTTTGGCATGATGACATCGAGCTTGATGGTGGTGGTAAGCTAAGCATAGGGATTTTAAATGGGCTGATCAGCATGTGGTTTTTATTTTGTATCCTCTTTATTCCTTTATTTCTAATGATCATTAATAAATCTCCTAAAATATAATATTTTTATTATTTAGATCTAATTTTAATTTTTACAACACACTACCTCTTATATATCTTCTAATTCCTAAATAAATGCAACTATCATTTCCTCAGCCACTGAGCAGGCAATATATCTTACACTTCTTAAAATGAGCATTCAAAGTTCCTAGGAAGGAACTATCAATTAAATTAGGGGAGGAGAAAGAGGATCCAATCCAGCCTATCCTGAACAAAAAAAGATCAAGGAAAAGACTGCTGAGCTACTTGACCTTGAACAAGCCAGGGATTTGATCTCATTGGGCCTCATCTATAAAATGAAGAGGCCAGACAAAATGATGTCCAAGACTTTTCCCAGCTCTGATACTTTGTGATTCAGTAACTCTGGAGTGAAGAGAATTATTTTTCTACCAGCAAGACAAGGACCCCAGTTCTCTCCCTTCCTAGAGCATCACCACTAAAAGCACAGGAATGTAACTTCAGCATCCAGTACTAAGGTGCCAGCAAAGTCTGAGAATATATCACAGTGGAGATTTGTTTCAAGGAAAAGAATAGGGAAGATGAAATCATTCTCAGTTCCATGCTTTCCAGTGGCTCTGGGACTTACTTCTCTGACTTCCAAAGTAGGAAAACTAATACTTAGATTAGACTCTTATCAGTAGGAATCTGTGTGGAAAAGTACTTTCTGAAATAAAAGCAACCTAGGACAGGCATGTTGTAGTTGGTCCCACTAAATGTCAGGAATGTGGGGAGGAGCTGATTTACTCTACATACACAGGTTGGGACAGACTTAGTCTAATTAAAAATCAGTGTCAATTCTGCCTCACACCCTACCTTTTAAAGAACTAAGATGCAGAGTCCCTGAAAATAAAATTAGAGACATCTAATATCTAAACCTTAATACACAGTGGATTCATAAAATCAATAACTGAAGAGGAGGGATGAAAATCAATTCTTGCCACAAAACCTTAGTGGTATTCAAGTGCAACTGACTTAGCCAGACCAGTTACTCATGAATAATCCTCTCTGTTTCCAAGAAGATGACCAATTCTCCATTCCTCATGGGCAGGTTGGTAGAATTGGAAGAGCCCTGGACCCAAACTCAGGAGGCTTGGGATTTGTATCTTAGCTCTGAAAATTTCTAGCTACTGACAATCAACAAGTTCAAATCTGACCCTGAGCACTTCCTAGCCATGTGCCCTCAGGGAAGGCACTTAATTTATATCTGCCTCAGTTTCCTCAACTATAAAATGAGGATAATAGCATTACTTACCTCTCAGAGTTGTTGTGAGGATCTAACAATATTTGTAAAGCATGAAACATAGTGCCTGGAATACAGAAGGCACTATTTAAATGATAACTATTATTATTAACTTCCACATGTCTTTAAATCTTGGTTATTTCTTTTTTAAAATGGGCATGGCAATATTTTTTATTTCTATTTATGATCAAAGTATCATAAATTTAGAGCTGGAAGGGACCTCAGGGATAATCTAATCCAACACCAATATTATAAATATGAAGAAACTGAGGTCTATGAAAGTTAGATGAGTTTTTTCAAGGTCATAGAGATAGTAACCATCAAAAGTGGATGTGGGACCTCATGTTCTCTAAATCTTAAATCAGTGATCACAGAGCTTCTGTTGATCCTTCTTTATGAATATTCAAGAGCTAAGTTTGAGTAGGTATTATCGCAGCAAAAATTCAGATTATGGAACTTAAAAATTTAGCAACATACAGTCATAGATGGGGAAGTGATAGTCTCCCCCTAAATTTCAATTATCTGAGGCAGAACTCTAGTCATGTAATCTCATCCTAATTACAACTCAAACAAGTTTGAGGGTTAGATTATTCTTAAATGATCATTTTTGTTACTGGTACTTTTACTACCTAGATTAACATGAACTTTTCTTCTTTCTCACAAATAAATTTCTTCTCTATGTTGCAGAGACTAAGAAAATAAAGGCAAGGGAGCTATGATTCTCTCAAAGATACATAAGAAAGATCATGGAAACTTATAAAAAATGAGCTTCTGGACAGCTTTTCAGAAGAGTATGATTGAATTCCAAGTCTTTCCTTGAATGTGGAGCTTATGCCTTCCTAAGTGAATAAGCTCAGCAGTTACCATGACCTTAAGTAAGAGAAATAAGCAAACATGTATAAAAAGGATAAGTTTTAACTATATTGAAGGTTCAATAGAGAATAAAATTGTATCCCATATTTAGACCAGAACAAATTCCTTCCAAGGACCTCACAGATTTATGAAAGTTCAATACTGATATTCACCAGGCATATGAAATATTTTACCTGATAAATTAATCCTGGAGCAGTTCTGCCAAAGAACAGTAGGATCCTCTATCTGTACTGTCAGTGTCTTTTCTGTGTCCTATGTGAAACCAAGGTTCCATGATCAGAAGATAACCCTCTAGATCTATGTTCAAAGGACCCTATTTCTATCCTCATAAACTCATGGGCACTATCCTTTATCCAAGCATCCAATGGAATTAGATTCTCCTTTCTTTAAACCTTTCTGCTACTAATGCATTTGGTCTCTTTTCCCTCTTAAAAAAAAAAAAAAAACACAGATTATCTATGCCTGATTTAAGGAAAACAGTATGTCTGAGGGGAAAAAATGATGCAGCATAGATCACAGAAGAGCAGTATTCCCAAATTATGTTTTGTTTCATTGTGTTTCAAACAATCATTTATGAAGAGCTTTCTAGTTCAAGAAGTTAGGGATTAGACCCATGATTTTATTGAGCTAAAGAGCTTCTTCCATCAAGGTTTTTTTTTTACTTTTTTTACTAGGAAAGGGGTTCTTAATCTCAGGTCCATGAACTTGTTTCTTAAAAATATTTTAATAATTTCATTTTAATAGAGGTAACCTTTATAATCCTATATACTTTATTTTATGCATCTTAAATATTGTTCTGAGAAGGGTCCATAGGCTTTACCCGATGGTCAAAAGGGTCTATGGTACAAAAAAAAAAGTTAAAACTCCTTGAATATAAAGCTCGGAGAAGTTAAGTGACTTGCCCAGAGTCACAGAAGTAAGTATGTGTCAGAGATGGAACTTGAGCCTATGTCCTCTTGGTTTTGAGATTGGCTATATAGCTAAATCTCTGCCTCATGGAGATTTCATTCTGCCATGTTCTGTGAAACCCTGGTGATCTGCAAAATACAAACAAATCTGTAAAGAAGAAATCTCAAATGGTAGCAATATTTCCCTGCTAAAATATTAAATATGAAATTATGTGTCTAATACAGTTCCTTTGTCACAATATTTTTTCATTGTGAAATTAATGCTTTTTCTTTCATTTTGTTCTATACTTTCTCTAATTTTCCTTTAGCTAGGCAGTATCCTATCCTTTCTGACTATACCCTTCTCCCCCCAAACTAGTCTTTATAGGTACCCTCAATATATTTTAAATCCAAAATGTACTGTGGCTAACTTATTTTAGAAAAAGCTATGTTGAGAGGCAACCACATTACAAAAAGTTGATTCACTTTGCAGAGGAATCTTTCCTTTGAACAATAAGCCCCATAAAAGCATTTAAAATGCTATTTGTTCTGTAAACATCATGAAACCCTAGAGCTCTCTTAGAGGACATTCATGATATAATGCAAAAGACAACTTTCCTAAAATTTTCTACCACGACAGCCCATATGGTCTTTTGCCTTGTTGTGGCTTTGTCATGTTCTCTCTTACAAATAGCTTCATTTCAGTGGCAGGGAAAGCAACCCCAGTATTTGTAAAATCTGAAAGCACTTCAGGTTGACAGGTGCTCTATAAATGAAATATCCTTCCAATTACTGCTACTGTACTATGCTGAATTAAACTGTATCCCTATAACTAAGGAAACAATCCAGTCTGTGCATCAGCTGCTTTCCTTATCCCGCCTCTATTCATAGCCATCGCCTCATAAATAAAATCATTCCTAAAGAGAGAAATCTAAATTACCTTCAAAAGCAATATTATCCTTTGTACATTACTACACACATCAGAATTAAATTGACAGGGCTTTGAAGTCTGTAAACTGATTCTTAGGTAGTTGTTCCAAGTGCTAACTCCGCCTGCTACCCAGAACATCTTTTTATTTGATGTCCTAGCAGGAAGCACATCTGAAGGAGGTTAGGAAACTTAAAGCTATTGACAGGGTGACAAGAGTGTCTTATAATGACAGCTGATTGAACTGATCCCATTTCAATGACAAACTCAATTGCCTCAGTAAATCTAATGAAAGTCAATACTGTCACTCCCTCCCTAGGTTCTGCCCTGTTCTTGCAACCCTCCTGGACAGTGAACTAGTTACCCAACAGGATATAGGTGAGATTCATTCTTTTATCAAGGGCACAATTGGAAGTGGTTTAAGAAGTACTAGTTGAAAGCCCCTTCATTTTACAGATGAGGAAACTGAGATAGAGAAGTCTCTTGCCCCAGATTCCACAGATAATTAAGTAGTAGAACTGAGCTTCAGACATGAATAATATGACTCAGTATACTTTCTACCACAAATGCCTCCTTGCAGTAGCTACTCAGATGAGGCTGACCAAAGGTTTTCTCATTGCCAACAACATCTGTTCATTGCCAAATGGAGCTAATGTTTTCTTAGGTAAAGCTTCAAACACTCTCCTCCCCTTCAGTCCCTTATGTGGGTTCTGCCCTGTTGTTTTCTTTTGTGTTCTTTACCACAAAGGTCCATTTGTCCAAGGTGACAGAGGTCCACAGGTGGTTTATCTGTCTCTTGAGCTTAGGCCAATGGACTTCTGTTTGTGACAACACAGCAGCAAATAAACAAGCAGTGGTATAATAAGCAGGTAGTCAGTAGTATTAAGCTGCAAAAGAAATTTAAAAATCAAGAAAATTAATATTAGGTATGTGCATCTTGTATTACATTCAGCTCTGTGCCAAATTCTGACAAATCTTTCCTTTAGCAAGAATGCATTACTTAATTATGTACTATATGGTAATGTATATGTATGTATGTATGTATATATATATATATGTACACACACACATACACACACATGTGTTACATAATAATGTGAAAAAGGACAACTAGTGGATGTCATCTTCTACACCAGAGATTGGTCTTGGAGTAGGAAGAGGAAGAGGGAAAAGAGAGAGAAGAGGAAGAAAAGAGGAGAAGGAGAAAGAAGAGTCACTAAGACATTGGAAAGGATGTTTTACAAGAGATGGAGAAGAGGCTTCAATAAAAAAGAAAACAAAAGAAAAACCATCCAGTACTTGTAGGAGTAAACCTGCTCTTTTTCTAGATCTATTTCTACTTATAGGATATCTGCTCCTCCTTTGTAATCTGGCTTTTATCTCTGATATTCTAATGCTGTCTCAAAAGTCACAAGTAATGTCCTAATTACTCAATACAAAGGCTAAAAAAAAAAAGATATTATCCACCTTGCTCTTACCCTCTCCATAAGATGACACTGTTGACCATCTCTTCTTTGATGGTTTCTTCTCCCTCCTTCCCTTGATCTACATGACAGAGTCTCCTAGTCCTCCTATCTTAAACCATTTCTTCTAAGTCTCTACCAATTCTGTATCTTTCTCTCAATCATAAAAATATTGGATATTCCTCATGGCTTTACTGCTCTTTCTATCATTTCTCCTTTAGAGATGTCAATTGTGCATCTTTAATTGTCATCTCAATGCCATTTATTCCCAAATCATTAAGTCCCTTTCTAAACTTTATATCAATCCCATATTTTCAACTTCTTTATGAATATGTCCATTTTGTTGTTCTACTGGCACTCATATCTAAATAACTCAATATGTCTAAAAGTGCATTTTTTACCTTGTACCCCAGACCTTGACTTTATATACTGTTTTTTTCTTTCTGTGTTGATGGAACCACCATCCTACCAATCACTTAAACTCATCACCTTAATATTCTCTTTGGCTGTTCCTTCTGCATTCCACCCATCTAACCAAATACCAATCCACAGAGCCATCTAGCTGCCCCCTAAATGTTCTCTTTAAGAGATATGACTAGGGGCAGCCATCTGGCTCAGTGTATTCACAACCAGAACCAGGACCAGAGATTGCATGTCTTGGGTTCAAATTTGACCTCAGATATTTCCTAGCTATGTGACACCAGACAAATCACTTAAAACCCCAAATGCCTAGCCCTTATCACTCTTCTGCCTTGGACCCAAATATAATATTGATTCTAAGATGGAAAGTAAGGGTTTGTTGTTGGGTTTTTTAAAGAGAGATAGGACTTTTACAGATTTTTTAACAAAATTCATTATTGAAAAACAACAAATGATAGAAATGAAACACACATATATAGCATAAAATATTCAACTAAGAAAGAATTAATTAAATGTAGGAAAACAACTCAATCTAATTTCATCAGATCACAGTCATGACTTCAAAGCCAGTGAAATACCAATAAAGCACACATATTGATAACCATTGCTATCATCAAAATAAATGAAATCATGGATAAATGAAAGTATTAATTATTTTGTTAACTCAATTTCATTAATGAAAAAGTGAAATGATAAACGAAATCATTGCTTTTCCAAAAGTAATTCACATATCACTCTATATATAGATGGAGTACAAAGTAAAGCAAGGGGAGGGGTTGTAGAGCATAAAGAGCAGTTATTGCTAGCATTCTACCTTGTTGCCTGTCCTGTTCTATCATATTCTGCATAGTTATGTCTTTCTAATTAGGATGGGGAGAGACCATTGTAGAATTCTTTCTGGGATGAGTTAGATTCTCTTTTCACAGAATTAGAAAAGGAAAAAAATGTCACATGATATAAGTTCAGTCAGCCAATATCTTGTATTTCTAATACTGTTGTAAAAGAGCCTGTAGTTAATTATACTTACACACACACACACACACACACACACACACACACACACACACACACACACGATAAAATTCTTTTAGAATTATATAAAGCTTTGTTGCCCCAACTATATTGTCAAGGATTTAAAAGCAAGAATCCTATGTTTTTCTCTGTATTTTTCTGCACAATTCAACATGATTGTTGGTCATATCATAAACATTCAACAAATAATTCTTGATATTTTTAATCTTAAAAAGTAAGCTAAGTCCATTCCCCTGCCTACAGACACTACTCCAGGCATGGGAAAGATGGGTTTCTTCTGAAACTGCATGACAAAAACAACACATACCTAAGTTTGGTAACTTCTACAGTCATGAGCCTATAGTCCCTAGTAAAAATATAAGGCTTTTTGACTTTTGTAGGACTTTTGACCCAGTTTCCTTTCTTTTTGTTCTTCTCATTTGTCTTTCTGTCCTCTTTGGGTTAGATAAATATTTTAAAAATAAATAAAGTTTAGTGTTCTTTGTTTCTCCCTTAACTGCAGCTACTAGAACCAAAACATTAAAAAGTTTTGTTTTGTTTTTTTTTAATTTTTCCCCCCATTGGTTTGGTTTAATGCCTATCCCCATCCCAAAAAGTACAGTTAGCCAACTAGTATATATTATTTTAATTTGAAAATTTCAAAAACACCAGGAAACTCTCTTCAGAATGTGAAAGCTTAGGTCTTAGTTTTCTTTTCCTTCCTCCCCCCAACTAAAAGAAACAAGGGGAAAACACCTCTATTATTCACTCCTTTAACAACTATTTAGCGCCTACTATGTGCCGAGACCTGTGATAAGTATTAGGTAAATGGCATTTCCACTCTCTTCCCTCTATTAATTTTCTAATACACCTTCTCTCTACATTTTCATTTCTTGGGTAAAATAATTGACGATGAATGTAATTTTTTGTTTTCCTATGCAGACAATACCATCCAGATGGCAGAAAGTGAAGAAAAAGTAAGAAGCTTCTTGATGAGGGTAAAAGAGTAAAATGTAAAAGCTAATGTGAAGGTTAACATTAAAAAAAAAACAACTAAGATCTTGGCAACTGGTCCCATCATTTCCTGGCCAATAGAGGAAGAAGAAATGGAAGCAGTGTAACATTTTATATTCTTGGGCTCAAAGATCACCATAGATGACAATTGCAGCCACAAAATTAAAAGACACTTGCTCCTTGTGAGGAAAGCTATTATAAATCTGGACAGAATACTAAAAAGCAGAGATATCACCTTGCTGACAAAAGTCTGTATAGTCAAAGCTATGGTTTTTGCAGTAGCAACATATGAGAGTCGTATTGTAAAGAAAGCTGAGTACCACAGAATCAACGCTTTTGAATTATGGTGCTGGAGAAGACTTTTGAAAGTTCCTTGGACAGCAAGGAGATCGAATCAGTAAATACTTGAAGAAATTAATTCAGATTATTCATTGGAATGTCAAATATTAAAGCTGATGTTTAAAAAATTGGCCACATAATGAGAAGATGGGACTTAATAGAAAAGATTCCGATGTTGGCAAAGATTGAAGGCAAAGGGGAAAAGGGTCAGCAAAGAATGAGATGGACAGAGAGTTTCATGGAAGCAACACAAGACTCAACAACCTAACAATAATAACAATTCCCTATAAAACTGTCTATTTTATAGATAAAACAAGAGAGTATACAGTCAGACTAGGTTTGGTTATCAATATTCCTACATGTTCATTTTTATGATATAGTTAGAAGAGAGTCTAATTTCTATCAAGAAACTACTTTTCCCTTTATTATGACCAATATTAATAGTTATTGTCCCCCCATTAAATTTTAGGGCTGTAGGAGGCTTTCAAGAACATCTATTCCCACTCTCTTATTTTCCAGAAATGAGGAAACTGAAGTTTGCATAGGTTAACTGCCTAGCCTAATGTCACTCAAGTACTTGATTCAAAAGGCAGTTGAAGGGTATTTCTTAATGGGATGACAGTCAATCTCTTGTTGTTTTTTAGTCTTGATGGTAGAGTTTACAAGATAGCTATATGAAATGCTCATCTTTTATGGTACCTAACGGAGACATCTCTTTCTCTCCTACTGGTTCTCTCCCTGAGCACAGTGCCTAAGGTAACATAACCTATTCTGTGTACTCTAAAGACAGTTCTGAATATAGGTAAGTCATTATATTCTGGAATCAAAACTTTCTTTGTCAATCTTTTTTATTTCAGGGTCAGCAAAACTCCCAACAAGTCTTGCCAAGAAAGAGCTATATATTTTTGAATGAGTGATATAAACTTTCTGGGTAAAAAAGTTTCCTCATCTATAAAATGAATGAGTGTAGCATTTAAACATTGTAAGATGCAATCATTTTCTCTTTTGCTTCTGGCAACAAATTTATTAAAGAATTAATTATAAAAACAAATGTTTTCCTATCACATGGTTTAGTTCATGCAGTTTACTTCTAGTCAATTTTAATAAAGTGAAAGCCAGGAAAGAATAGCAAAATAATAAAATTCAGATTATCAGGGACCTCAGAACCTGTTTATCCAACCCATACTCAAAAAAATAGAAAACAAATATATACAATATATATGACAAATAGACTTCCTGTCTCTTTGAAGATCTCCAGTGAGAGCAAAGCCCCCCACTTCTGCCTCTAAAGGTAGGTAGTTCATTATATTTTGAATAGCTCTAATATTTAGAACGTCTTTCCTGACATTGTCTAAATTTGTATCTTTGCAGCTTCCATCTACTTCTCTTCATTCGACTCTCTGGGAAAATAGAACCAGTCTAATCTCTTTTCTACATGACTGCCCTTCCAGGATAAATATCACCAGTTCCCTCAACTGAACTTTATATAGCATATTTGTGAGGCCTTTCACCATTCTAGTGAACTACACCTCCAGCTCATTAATGTCCCCTCTAAATAGTAAAGATTAGAACCAAATTAAGTCCTGTTCAATCTCTCATCTATTTTGAATTCCATTGAAAGGGATAACATGCATAATGGCTGCTAAAGCCTAAAGAAATCTGAGACTAAGTGGATCACTAGAACATCAACATGTTCTTTTTATATCCCATCGTATTTCTACAATTAATCTGGCACCAACAATGACTTTTTCTGATTTCCCTCAAGCCTAAAACCAAAGATGAGAAGCTGGAGGAGTATTTTATTTTGCTTTGACACAGTCCCATTCAAAAGCAAGATTTGTGCCTTCTAGAAGGTATTGCTAAATAAATGCATCGTGGATACAATAAATGTGGACACAGAAAATCCACATGATGAATATTACAGCATTCTATTATTATCCTGAACTTAGTGGTAAAATTAAAATATTGAGCTTGAGCTTCATCCCAAACCAATCTCTCCTTTGTAGACGTAAAAGTTACCTATATCACAAGTGAATGAACTCTTTGGGACTTTGTGCCCTTCAGAATCCAGGGAAAAAAATTCATCATGACCAACCAATACATTTTTAAAACCTGATATGCAGTGTTCAATATCAGTTAGTAAGCCAATAAACCTTTATTAAATGTCTACTGTTGTGTACAAGGGAATGATCAGAAGAGCAAAGGAAATGTGAAATTTGAAGAAATGCATCAGAAGAGGAGCAGATGGAACCTCACAACACCTCAGGGGATGGGATGCAATCCCAGCCAGGCTCAAAAGCAGTTGGAGGAACAGACCAAAGTTCTTCTTATCTTGGGCTCTTTGGAGTTGGGAGGGAGATCTACTTTGTCTGTTAAAATACCCAAATCTCTCAATCCTGTTAAATGAGCAGAAGAAAGATCTCATTTCTCAACTAGAGACAATCTTTGGGATAAAGACTCTTTTTCCCTTAGGGGAACCCAGAGCTTATTTCTGAAGATTCCTTAGTCAGACACTCAATAGCTTTATAGGGAAGAAATCGAGTAGGGACTTCTTCTTCCCCCTGTCCTTTTCCATTACCCTTTCAACAACCTTATATCCAAATAAACTAAACATCTTGATTTACAATAGAACTTGAATCAGAGTTCATGTGTTAGGAGGAGAACTTCAAACCCATCATCTCAAAAAGGAGGCTGAGGTAAAATCTGGTTTACCCTTTAGTATAACCAGACTGACTCCATTGGTAAAGGCTCAGTTTGGGGAAAGGGGGAGGAAGTGTCATGTTATATTCAATCCCCAAATAGCTGAACATTGGTTCCTCTTCTTTAAAGTCCCCTTTGCTAAAACACTGTATGCCAGGCACATTGTTTAGTACTGGGGATAAGACAGTTCTGTCCTTAAAGCCCTCGAAACACATAAAAGAAAGGAGAAAGAGTAGAGTTAGAATGGGAGGGGAGAGTACCTGAGTATGGAGAGGCAAGGATAATAAAGTCATGCAGTCATCTGTATATGTAATATGTGTCCTCAGTCACAACATGGGGAATATGGAAATATGTATTGCATGAAAGGACAAGTATAAAAACTATATCACACTATTTATTATCTGGAGGGAAGGGAAGGAGAGGATCTGAACTGCAAAATGTCAGGAAACAATTGTTAAAAAGTGTTTCTACATGTAATTGGGAAAAATGAAATCAACAAAGAAAAAACCTACATGTGAATGAAACTTAAACAGTTATTTTAAAAATGGATAATTTGGACATGTTCACCAATCACTAGAATATGGGAACAAGAAGACATATCTTGAGGTATGAAAGTCATAGCTTTCTGGAATAAATTAAACAAAATTCTATTTCACATAAAAGATAACATTCTTATGGATTTCAATGGTCTAAGTAGCCATTCAGGCTAAAAATATTTTCCAAACTATTTACATTCCAAAAGATTCATGTAAATTCAGGAAAGCATTATAAAGAAAAACTAGGCAAAGATATGCCTTTCTTTATAATTTGTTGAGTACTTTTTGTCACCAAGAACAGACCTACCCTTCCACAGATCAGTGTCACTGTCAAAGGAAGAACACTGAACTGGATAGATCAATGTGTTCTAAGACAATGTGGAATGTACTGATAGTGCTGTAATGTTATTTATCAAGAGGTATAACTCTGCTACTGACAATTGTCCAGGGAGCAGGTGGGAAAGACCAAAGCCAATCAGTCATTTTCCTCTAGATTTCTCTATTTACAAGAAGAAATGGAGTAAGTTTCAATTCAAATATATAAGAGATAAACATCTTTGGGACTAAAATTTCACTTGACTGCATCAATTTCAGAAAAGGAAGTGAGGGAGTAATAGTGCTTTGCATATATAAAGAGAAAGAAACATAGCCACATGAAGGAAAGTCAAGAATTTCAGCTTTTTTTTTTCTAATATAGCAGAGCAGATATGGGAAAATGTTCCAAGAAAAAAAATTAAAATATGAGCATGAGAGAGAATAAGAAACTCTAAGAGAGAAAATGGCCAAGAAAACTATATGCACAGACAGACATCAAACAATAGAGTTGTTACTGGTGGTGTTATTCAGTTGTGTCCGATTCTTTATAATCTTGTGGACTATACCATGCCAATGGTGTCCATGGGGTTTTCTTGGCAAAGATCTTGGAGAACTGTGCCATTTCCTTTTCTAGTAGGTTAAAGCAAACAGAGGTTGAATAACTTGCTCAGGGTCTGGTAAGTGTCTTAGGTCAAATCTGAACTCAGTCATCCTGAATCCAAGTCCACTGTTCTATCCACTTAGCCACCTAGCTGCCTCCAACAAAAGGTTACTTAGATGGATAAAGCCTTCCATATTTCTAGCTCGTCCCCAAATCTCACCTGAATACGAACTAGTGATGTTGGATGAATTAGCTTATTTCCCTAACACTCCTCTGGTACCAATCACCCATTTCTAAAATGGGCATTTCAAAGCTATTAAAGGTTTTGAAAAATAAAGAAAAATTTAAACATAATGAGTTTAGATAGCTTCTCCACAATCACATCTAAATTCACTGACATGACAATCTTCTACTGCTGTCCAAAATAAGTGGTTGGGTATAGTTGGAATAAGCTGTCCACAGCCCTGAGCATGACCTTAAGTAGGGCTCCATAAATCTTAACCAGTATAATATTTGCCCAAAAAGAATGTTCACAAAAAAATGCTGCTGAAGTATAGGAAATGTGCACATCCCCGTCCCTTAAAAAGTGTTATTTTCCCCTCATAAAACTCCTCAAACCCTGCCTCCTCTAACCTGTCTAGCAACTTGTGGAAGTCACAAAAGCTACATTGTCCAGCTGGTCTTAAGGAAGATTAAGCTGCATATACCAACCTTGAAAGGAGAATGATCTCATTGCAAAATCAACACATCAATTGGGGGCTGGCAGGCCTGCTCCTGGTAGCTGTTCTATGACCACCTAAATATCTTGGGGGTTCACCAGCCTAGATCCTCCCTGAATCTTCCACTCAGCTGCCCAACTTGCATGCTTCTGAAATGATGGCATCACTCTTGACTGGATGAAATACTCTGAGGCTAAGTAAACAGACCCTGACAGATGATCCTTCTAGAAATTTCCACTGAGGAAACGTAGGGTCTCATTCTAGGATCTTTTTCTGTTCTGTAACTCACAAGCCAAATATGGACACTGGCTGACAGTTCATATAAACCACCTCTGGTCTTATTCCTGTCTTGATTGTGAAGAGAATAAGGAACAGCCAAGAAACAGAAATGCCAAGCACAAAGGGAAACTATAGAACATGAAGGAAAATAAAGGGCTTGAACATGTGGGTTCCAATCAGACCCTGGGTATAGTATCTTTGTTCTTATATCATTTGTGTACTAGGAAAAAAATACCAGGGATAGAGTTTTGAAGGATGGGATTTTATATGCAATGTAGTCATTTTAATGTTATGACTGAAATCATTGAAATGTCCCTAAGCTCCAGTAGGTGAATATTTACTACTCTCTCTGTCTCCATCTCTTTTTCATCTCTCTCCCTCCCTTTTCTACATTCTCTGTCCAAGGGCAATCTGTTCCATTTTGGGATTAGATTGCTCTAATTATATCTACTGTTCATTTCCAATATTTGTTCTAGCCTTACCCCCTACTTCTATCACAACTTCAGCCCAAAGGAACAAGTAGAACAGAGTGAACATGATCTTTCACATTCCTATACATTCCCATGTAAAAGTGAAACTTTTACTTAACTTTCCATCAATATTCCATGTCTACTGGACATTCGTGATACTGGGAATGAACTCCAGTCTCCATCTTGCTTTATAAAATCTTTTCTTTGTTTTGCTCAAGTCCCATTTTCTACGTAGAGCCTTTCCTTCTAGAGTTCTTTTCAAAACCAACTTGAATTTATTCTGTATATACATGTATACATAAATTGTTTTTCCTTAAATAGAATATAAGTTCCCTGAAGGCAGGAACTCTTCCATTTCTTTTCTGTCTTTGTATCCTCAGTCCCGTGCACAGTAATTGGCACATAGATGGCATTCAACAAACTAATTGATTCCATTCCCCCAAGGAATCTGGGTGTGAAACTCTTACATTTCATTAGAAGAATGCTGATACAAAATTGAAATGCTTAAACCAACACATGCTGTGATTACTCTCTCCAGACAAAAGGAGAGATTGGAAAGATTGATTATTACTCTGGCTTAAAATTAAAAGTGCTTAAGAAATCAGAAACACCATCTCCCAAAGTGGGTCCAATTTGGCAAGTTCAGGCTTAAAGAAGCCTGAACACCAACAACTAAAAAATTGGGCCTCTATATCATATTTGAATTTCCTCTATTTACCTGCTTGTCAACCTATTACAATATGATAAAGAGTGGATTGATAGGACAAGATGCCCTATAGTACATCTTTTTCTTTTTCACCAAGTTATATTCAGAAATCTGTCATTCATCAAATTGAACACTTGAAAAATCTTTCGCAAACTTTGGTTGCTCCTGCCACAAGGGATATAGTTTCATGGACTTAAATTCATTTAGGACTAGAGAGGATTTCCTTTCTAACATTATTTTAGAATCCAAAAAACTGAAGCCCCAGAGAGGTGGCATGTCCATGGTCTTTCCCAGAGTCCATGTTAAAGCTAAGACTAGAGAGAAGCGAGATCTTCTGATTAGATATTTAATCCCTTTTCAATAACACCATGCTTCCTAACCACAGGAATGGCACCATATGAATAAATACATATAGAGATGGATTGGCACCTTTCAGTTATGAACTTCTTCAGAGGGCATTATCTCCCAAGAACAGTAGTTTTTTTTTTTTACTCCTTTATTTATTTATTTACTTTTTTTTCTAGCTCTAGGATTAAATGGATGGGCTTCCTTGGGTATCACTGCAGGGCACAAAGGATAAGTCCAAATGGTGAAGCTTAAATGATGAATATGGGGAATTAAAGAGGAAGAGTAAAGCTTCTTAAAAAATAGTCTTTCCAATTGCTCTGTGGCCCAGAAGCTTAAACATTTACTATAAAATTCCTGTCCCTTGACTTTTGGAAGCCTCTAGCTCAGTAGATATAGCCTCTTATCCTGACAGTCTCAGCTTACAGTGACCTCAAGGAAACCAGAGTAGAAACTGATTTTTTTAAATAAAAGAACCAATATTCAATCTCTCTCTCTGTCTCTCTCTGCCTGTCTGTCTGTCTGTCTGTCTGTCTCTCACTCTCTCTCTCTCCCTCCCCACCCCCATTCTATCCTGCCTCTACCTCTAAGGACTCCAATATCCTGTACAAACTTTGTCTTAATTATCATTAGGACCTAAAATATAAGAAACACAGTAGAGAGAAGCAAAAGAATTTTAGGATAAACAAGAGATTGTTCTTTTGAAATGAACATCTAAAATACAATGACTAAATGGTTAGTGTGAGGCCAATGTGTAGAGGAGGAAAGCTCTGATAGTCATGAGCACCCAGAGATGCTTGCCTGCCTTGTAATTTCAGTGACTTCTCCCATTTGGGGTTAAAAGATCTAATTAGCCCCACCTGCCTATTAAGCCAGGTCTTGTATTGAAGAATGCCACGTGACTAAAAGCTAGTCCACTATATTTTCTTTTCTCTTAGGGAATATGAGGAGTTTCCAATCTTTTGGGGGAAGTGGAACCTCAAATTCACACTAAGATAATCAAGAGAACTGGAGGGACCTGCTGTAAGGGAAGTCCTTGAATGAAGAATAGGAAGGGTTGCCCCTCTGCAACTATAATTCCTTTCCATATTGAGAATCCTAACCTCTGCATTTTGCCAGGTAAGGCTTTAAAAAGAATTCCTGCAGCTTGTTAAGATACTTGAATAGGACAAAGGTAACTTACAGTGATTCTTTTCTCACAAGACATTGGTTTGAATCTACCTGTGACCCTCACTGTCTGTGTGACCTTGGTAAAGTCATTTAACTACCTCAGGCTCCAGTTCCCCATATATCAAGTGAGGTTGTAGACTACATGGCTTATGAGCTCCTTTCTAGCTCATAATCCTATGACCTCTATAAATGTAGTGAAATATCTTAGAAGGAGGAAACAAATATTTTCCAGTGTTTCTGAAAAGTTTTTTTCTTCCCTTAATTTATAATATCACAGATTTAGAGATGGAAGAAACCTTTACAATTATCTCATCTAAACCTCTTAGTTTATGCCTAAAGAATTAAGACCAAGAAAGGTTAAATAACTTACCCAACTTCGTTAGGCATAAGTAAGTAAGCCTGGATTTGAACAGGCTATTACTCTGAGTTTTTTCCTCCCTTAGAACAGGTATTTTAATTAAGCTCTTCTTTTCCACCTTGCCAAACCGTCCCTCTACCTTACATCACGCCATGAATTAAATTTGACAGTGTTCTTTCCCTGTTCCAGTAGTTTAGAAGAAAACTGGTTTGCCTGGAAATGACCAAAGCCTAGGAAGAAATCTGAGGGAAAAGTATGTCATGTTCCTGCCTTTCCATCCCTGCATGGTCACATTCCTTAAGAGAACAGAACAGCAAAGCAAGGGGGGTAGGAGTGGAGGCAGGGAAAAGAATTCCTCCTACCTGACTCATGCACTTGGAGCTATCTGACCAGCCTGAGTGAAAGATGAAAGCTAAATTTAGTTTGAGCATCTACGACTCAGGAGGCTCGGGAGGATGGAGATCTAGACAGAGTGACAGATTCACAGAAACAAGTGCAGAAGCCAGAGAAGAGGTGGACAAAGATCAGGGACTTTAGAGTGTCTGGAGAATAAGGGAGCAACACTGATCAATACCAAATAAGGTTTTGGGCAGTGACACATAGCAAAATAATAGACAGGGCCACTTTTCTAGGAGACCTGAGAGTCTACAGGCCTGAAAAAAAATTCACAAGAATACTTAAAAAAAGAACACATGCAAGTGGGTAATAATTATGAGCAAGCAGATTTTATAATGGTTATGTATTTACATGGGTGTTAAGAAGATGTCAAAAATGAAAGAAATTCAGGCAGCTGCATTTTAGGGGAAAAAAAGCTAAATTAAGTGATTACATTAGGCTCCATTTACTTAGCAAACTGGGACAGTCACAAATTAACTGGATTCAGAGTCAGGAAGAGCTGAGTTCAAGTCTTTTTTTCTGATACATACTCACTATTGACATTAGACAAATCACTTAATCTCCAAGTGTCCCAGGGACTTGGTCTCTAAGGAGTTGTAGAGCAACTACCCCTCTGTACTTGTAGGGGAAGCGAACAATTCCCTAGGCCAATAATTTCAAGAGATCAAATCTCCATCAATCCCTCTCCTCTACTTCCCCTGACCAAAAAAGTAAAAATATAGTGTATTTCAAAGGTCCCTGAGTTTGAGATAAAACTCAGAATTCCCAGGTATCTCTAAAAAGCCTTGCATGTGGCCTTCAATAAGCCCTCTTCTCTTCCAGTGCTTTGTTTCCTGGTTTATAAAATTAGAGGATGGGAAAAAACAAAATTTAAACTCTTTCTCAGCGCTAACCTTCTCTGATTCCAAGGACAAATTATATGTTCACTCCTTAAGTCTGGGGCTGGGCCATAGAAGGAATTATCTAAGGTACTTTTTCCCATGCTGAAGGAATCTAAAGCCCAACTTAAGATTCCAAGAGTCAAGTTCCATCTTGGCTGACATGGCATAAGTGATGAATAAAAGAGTCAAAAATACTGGAGGTGACATGATAAAGATGAAATAGGTGGCAAGATATTATTGCTCTGATGGAAAAAAAAAGGTTAAAGAACAAAGGGAAGAAAGAAAAGCTGCATTCATCTAGAATCAATGGGTGACTCACTAAAGGCACATGAGAAGGACAAACAGGAGAGGGAAAAAAAATTGGCCTGCTGTTTGGAGCAAAGAGAAGCTTCCACATAAGGAGAATATGATGATCTCAGAGAAGTTTGCTCTATAAGTTTAAATTTCAGTTTAAATCAGACAAGTTCCTGATCAAGTGTTGAGCTCTCTTGTTAGTCAACAGTTTCAGAAGAACCAAGTGAAATGGTGTGAAGGAGGTCTCTTATACCAGGACTTACATCATCATTTCATCAGGGACCATATCTTTTTAATTATTTAATTTATTTAAAATATTTTTCCATGGTTACATGATTCATGATTCTCTCCCTCCCTTCCATTCCCCCTCCTCAAGTTGAGGAGCAATTCCACTGGATTATACATGTATCATTGTTCAAACCTATTTCCATGTTATTCATATTTGCAGTAAAGTGATCTTTTAACATCAAAACCCCAATCATATCCCTATCAAACTACATGATAGATTATATGTTTTCCTTCTGCCTTTCTTTTCCCATAGTTCTTTCTCTGGATGTGGATAAGCATTCTTTCTCATAAGTTCCTCTGGATTTTCCTAGGTCAATGAATTGCTACTAGTAGAAAAGTCTATTACATTCAATTGTGCCACCATGTTTCACTTTCTCTGTACAATGTTCTCCTGGTTCTGCTCCTTTTGTTCTGCATCAATTCTTGGAGGTCCTTCCAGTCCCCATGGAATTCCTTCACTTTATTATTCCTTTCAGCACAATAGTATTCTATCACCAACAGATACCACAATTTGTTCAGTCATTCCTCAATCAAGGAACATCCATCACAAAGAGAGAGGCTACAAATATTTTTGTAGAAGTCTTTTTCCTTATTATCTCTTTGGGATACAAAAGCAGCAGTGCTATGGCTAGATCAAAGGGCAAGCATTCTTTTGAAGCCCTTTGCATGTAATTCCAAATTGTCCTCCAGAATGGTTGGATTTATTCACAACTCCACCAGTAGTGAATTAGTGTCCCAATTTTGCCACATTCCCTTCAACATTTATCACTTTCCTTTGCTTCCATATTGGTCAATATGCAAGGTATGAGATGGTACCTCAGAGTTGTTTTTATTTGCATTTCTCTAATCAGGAGGTTTTTAGAACACTTTTTCACGTGATTATTGATAGTTTTGATTTCATCTGAGAACTGCCTCTTCATATCCTTTGACCATTTGTTGATTGGGGAATGGGTTGATTTTTTTTTTTTTTGTAAATTTGACTTAATTCCTTATATATTTGGGAAACTAAACATTTGTTAGAGAGTTTTATTATAAAAAGATGTTCCCAGTTTTTTGTTTGTTCTTTTTTTTTGCTTTCCTTCTAATTTTGTTTGCATTGGTTTTGTTTGTTCAAAAGCTTTTTCATTTGACTTAATCAAAATCATATATTTTACATTTTTTAGTTTTCTCTATCTCTTGCTTGGTCTTAAATTCCTTCCTTTCCCACAGACCTGAGAGGTATACTATGTTCACCTAATTTATTTATGATTTTATTCTTTATATTGTCATTTACCAATTTTCAATTTTTTTGGTATAGGGTATGAGATGTTGAACTAGACCTGATTTTTCACATACCACTTCCCAATTTTCCCAGCAGTTTTTGTCAAATAGTGAGTCCTTGAGGGATCATCTCTTAAATGCCACCTGAATATGACCACTTGCTTCATCAACAACACAATAATATCAAAAGTCCTTAACTGACAAACTAAAAATTCCACAGAATTACAGGCATCCAAGGATTATAGGACCTCTTGTCCTTTATGTAACACAAACCAGAGAGTTCTGACTTTTGTTCTATGCTATTCAGTGTTATCATTAAACTAAATCAATTTACTATTTTAAAAGTCAATGTTGCCCTTCCTGTTGAGGGCATCTCATCAACATCCCTATGGGAATTTCCTGATGCTCTTCTATTGAAATGTTTTAACTAGGTAATTGGCAGTTTGTTTGAAATAACTTGTTCATAACCCACCTGGATAAATGATTGGCTTTGTGATATGGAAACAAAAGAAATCAGAATGACCCTAAAAGAAATGAGGTAATGATCCTAAAAGGATATTAATTAAGTAACAATTTTTGCTATTCAGTCATGTCAGTCATGTTCTACTCTGGTTTGTCATTTCCTCCTTCAGCACATTTTACAGATGAGGAAACTGAGGCAAAAAGAATTAAGTGACTTTCTCAGGACCCCATAACTAATAAGTGTCTAAGGCTATATTTGAACTTTCCTGACTTCAGACCCAGCACTCTACCCACTGTGCCACCTAGCTACCCCTAAGCATCAATTAACTAGAATATTAGAAGAGGGATACACCAGAAAGGAGATAATGGGACCTGGAGTCAGGAAAGACCTGGGTTCTAATCTGATTTTGAAATTTACTTTCTGAGATCCTGAACAAGTCAATTAATCTCCCTTGCTCTCATTTTCTTAACTTATGAAAATGTAAATAATAATATTTTCAGAGTATGGGAAAATACAGGTAAAATATTTTATAATTGTTAATAAGCAAAAAATCAGATATCATTTGTTTTCCTGATAACTGAGAGTTGGCACACAAAAAAACTCTTTGGTCCAATGTTTGTTGGTAGCATTTTTCTTTCTCTGAGTTTCTGCAAATCATAAGTATTTCTTTGCTGATATAGGATATTTCAGTGATTTAGCTCATTATTATGAGAATGAATGAATCAGAGGGCATTTTGTTCATTTCTGGAGCACCATCTTTAAGGAAGGATGTCAACAAGCTGGAGTGCATCCAGAAGTGGGTAAGCAGGAGGGGGAAGGGAAGGGAAGTCATCCCATATGAAATGAGGTTTAAAGGAACTAGGCTGTTTAACCTGGAAAAGGGACAAGTTGAAGGAAAATGATAGCTGCCTTCTAGCCCTGGAAGGGCTGTCGAGTGGAAAAGAGATTAGATTTGTTTTGTTTGGCCTCAGAGAGCATAACTATGGGCAGTGGGTAGAAGTTGCAGAAAGGCAGATTTCAGTTTGATATCATGAAAAAAGGAAACTTCCTAACAATGAGCCTTGTCCAAAATTCAAGTCGAGTGCCCTGTGAGGTAATGATTTTTCCAATTTTGGAGGTCTTTAAGTAGAAACTTGAGGACCATTTGCCAACGATGTTGAACAGAGGATTTTTTTTCTCAGTTACAGGTTGAACTAAATGATCTCTTAGGTCTTTTGCAACTTGGGAAATCTGTGATTCTAGAGCATATCATACAAGTAGCAGAAAGTCCTAGAGTGAAAATAGAGAGACCAGAACCTCATCTAACAAAGTGTGTTACTTAGAGTAAATCACTTAATTTCTCTGAGCCTCATTTTCTTCATCTGTAAAATGAGTGTTTGACTAGCTTTCTAAGGCCCTTTCTACCTCTAGCATCATATTATGGTGATTATATGTGACACAAAATAAAGAGATTGATATTGCGGTTCTATATTATATATGAGAAAGATATATAAAGATAGGGAAAATTTTAGGTGAAATCTGTAGAGATATGAGTTGATTTTCCTTTTCTCTGGTTTTCTTTAGTTAAAATACAGAGAAGAACTTAAAAGAATTGATGAAAAGTGAAGCAAGCAGAACCAGAAAAACAATATAACAGAGACTAAAACATCACAAATATAAATAACAAGGGACAAAAATAGAAAGTAAATACTGTTGAAACTTAGACCCAAAGAAGAGCTACAAGAAAGTATTTACATTCTTTTCAGAGGTAAATACCTAAGAATGGGAAGCACTACAAACATTATAGAACTTGAATGGCATATTGGCTAGTGTTAATAAACTATCTTTTTTGTCTATTTTTTGTAATTTGTTATAATGATGCATCTCTAGATGAGGCAGGGAGAGGCAGATATATTGAGATAAATATAAACATAGACATAGACACAGATAAATAAGGAAATAAAGTGATATAAAAACAAAGATTTCACTAACAAAAGGTTAACTTTTTTAAAAGTAGAAAATATTAAAGAAAATCACTTAATCGGTTGCCCTTGTTCATTGAGTTTGGGTAGACATTTACTATTAATATCCTAAGCCACTCTTTCAAATTTGGTTTTCATGGGAATCTGTCTAGGGGATACTCTATCAGCATTTCTACTACAGCAAAGGTTGTGGCAACTTGTGTCTAATTGTTATTAAGACAAATTTGCAATAATTTACCAGGCTGAAGTAGCTTATTGCAGAAATCCTTTAATTCAAAATACTTCCTAACCTTGGTTCTTAGGCACCAATCATCAAGCATTGTGCTTTCCAATAGCAGTAGCAGTCTAAAGTCTACAACTCTACAAACCCAGGGTCTCTTTTCTATCCTTGTGCTTATTTTAGGCATTTTAGCAAAAAAGACTAAAGTTCAAATTTTTGATTCAATGTTTGATCTCTTCCACCACTTATAAACAGAGAAAGGAGAGGAGAAATGCTTCAAGCCACCTAGGAGTTGTGATTTTGGCCTTAAATCCTATCACTCTGTCTATCTATACTGAGAAATCAATGAAATAACACATACAAATGTGAAATGTGAAGTCTACATACAGGGAAGAGTGATTAATGCTAACTTCAAATTTGAAACATGAAACTGATTTTAAGACTGAAGCATCTTTAACTTCCTGAGACATTTGGCAACATCCCATTGAGTATTTTTCTTTTCTTTTGGCATGTGTCAAGTACAAATTAGGATTTCAAAATTCCAAACATCTTAACAGTCATTCTAGTGAGGAGTAGAAGAATGACTGAACCTTCATCCCCATTTTCTCCTATCTATAGAACAAGGAGAGCTTTGCTGTAGTTAGTGTGGAAACTAAATGCTCAAGAAAAACAAACACCTGATGCCCAGTGGAAACTGTCTGAAGAGATAATACGCAAAGAAAACCCTTCTTGAATGAATGAATGAAAACACTTTCTAAACTTACTATGCCAGTAACTATGCTAAGCACTGATGATATAAATGCACAAAAGAGTTTCTGCCCTCAAGGAACTTAAATTCTAATGGGAAAAAGAGTATCTATGGGGTATAGGTGGAACTGACTAGGGAAGTATATTTTGGTTTGGGAAGTCAAAGTGTTGGAGAATAGGGTCAAGAGGATGATCAACTAGAACACTCTTCAGAAGAGTAGTAGTGATATGATTATTATCCCAGAGCAAGAGGTGAGAAAGAGAAAAGTCTATAACTATATACTTACTAAAAGCTTTTGGCATTAAGATTCTGTTTGGTGGTAAATAATATTAGAAGTTTCCAGTTAAAATACCCAATATCAACACCAACTGGACCTGTAGCCCAGAATAGTTTATATCCAACTTCAGGCATGAGCTGTATGGCCCTGGGCATATCACTTAACCACTGTCTACCTCAGTTTCTTCATTTGTAAAATGGTGATAATGAAAGCACCTGCCTTTCAGAGTTGCTGTGAAGATAAAAAGAGAGAATACTTTAAAGTACCTCTATGACCCTGAGCAAGTCACTTATCTCTATTCTGCCTTGGAACCAACACATAATATTGACTCTAAGATGGAAGAAAAGGGTTAAAAAAATAAAATGCTTTGAAAACCTCATATAAATGCCTCATATAAATAAAACATCATATAAATGCCATAATATTTTAAAGCTTTTCTTATGTTCCTTTCTATTTGTTTTATATCATTGTCTCTACCCAATGACTCCACTACACTTTAAATCTTCAATATAGTCTCCTTTTATCAAAGAAGTAGAATCAAGCAAAAAATATAGTTAAATAAGTAGCCATCCCTGAAAATGTGTGCCTCTTTCCACACTTATTGTAATACTATCTTTCTGTTGAGAAGAGGGAAATAAGTCACTGTCAGTAATCTGATGATGAGATTTTATAAATCCTTTTTCGAAAAGCAGGATGGGGGGTGGTGCGGGGTGGGGGGGGAACGGATCTCCTTCTAAGAAATCTCCAAGTTCTGGTAATATTCAAATCATTTTACTTACTGCTTTCCTATCTCTAGCACCAGAATGATTTTGAAGCACAACAATAAATGGCATGTAAATAATGCAGATTTTCTGGACCTACTAATTTAGGTGGAAGGAATACATAATCTATGCCTCTAAAAAGGTAGGTTGTGAATCCAATCAACTGCAGGAAACTAAAGGAGAAATTAAGAATATGGAAGAGGAAGTAAGTGTCAAGAAAGTTGCCATTTATCAATTTGTTTGTTCGGTTGAATGAATTCAGAAGGGTCATATTTCACACCACCAAGTTGTCTCTGGGTATCTGGAGATACCCAGCAGGACTAAAAGAGGTTTTTTGCCAAGAGAGGTAGAAGGAATCTGGGTATGCAGAAAAATGTACTACCCAAGAATGGAATTTTCCTTCCTCTCTGGGGCAACACCCTTATGAAAATACCCCCATGATCTTGGCGGGCTCAAGAGTCATGAATTTTCTCTTTTCCTGACAATCAATAGCATTTCCAGCTTCCTTGGCTCCCCATTGGGCCCTCAGGGTAGAATGGACCCCAAAGAAAAAAGCATTCAACCTCCTTGTCAAAATGCCACCAATACACCATTCCTGTATCCTGAGGCCTCAACAAGACCTCTTCTCTAGCAGATGTGAGTTGCAGAGGTGTTTTCTTTTCCTTCTCTTATTTAAAGAAAAAACAAAGCCCACTGCCCTCCCCACATGTGAAATACCACTCAAACCTCCGCCAGATAATAATTTTTCAGTCACACAATGAACCCTGTGCAAAGCAAGGAGGAAAAGCTTGTGTTCCCCACCCAGTCCTAGCTAAGGAGGAGCTGCCTCTGGAAAAGCCCAGGTCAGAGGAGATGGAACTCACATACCAAGGAACAACAGGGGGCAGGGGTGTGGGGGAGGCTGGGGCATGGAAGAGAGACCATGGGAGGAGGAAACAAAAAGTTTAAAGGTCAGAACAAATGTCAACCTAACACTAGTACTGTATGAACAGTGTGTAGCTTCACAGCTAGACAAATAAATGTTGGCAAGGAGGCAAGGTATCAAGAGGCTTTATTAACTCTTTTCCTGGAATCACACACACAGGAAATGTGTTCTACCACATAAACTATGGAGCACAATAATTGTCCCTTGGAAGGGGTGGGGGGAATTGCAGGACTTATTACTGAGAGACTGTATAAAGATCTCATTTCCTTTACTTCCTGTTAGCACAATGGCTGCCTGGCACGTAGTAGGTTCTTTAAAAGTGTTGACATGACTTTAAAACTGCCTGGCACTAGGAAGGAACTGGATCAACTCTTTACAAGAGTGGAAAGAATCACATACTGGCTACACTGGAGGATGCTGCTGAAGCATCTTGGAGACAGAAGACCTGGGTAAGATGATTACTGTCATACACTAGCTATGTGATTAGGTCTGTTTTCCCATCTATAAAATGAAGGGGTTGGAGAAAATAAAGTCTTTTCTCTGTTATTCACACAAGGCACTACATCTTTTGTCTCTTTCCCTTTGTACTCACACTCTTCCATTCTGGAATTATTTCTTCCTCACCTCCACCTCAAAGAATCTATCACTTCCTTTAAGATATAGCTCAGCAGCCACCTTCTACATGAAGCTCTTTTTAATCATCCTAGATGTAAGGGGTTCTCCCATACTACCTTGGATTTCTCTATTTCTTCCCTTTGCATTTATCCTATAAATGCTGGTGTATGTACTTTGCATTCCCCATTGGAATTTTAAATTCCTTGCAAGAATTATTTCATTCTTTTTATTTGTGGCACTGTGTGACCTTTAGTAGGCCCTTAATCAGTGGTTTCTTATTGATTCCAGTTTTATTATTCTAGAGCTTTGGGGAATTCTATGAATGGTTTCTGGAAAGTATTCTGGACTTGGAGGCTTAGATTTAGACCTCAGACAATCCCCAATTCTTCATTTTACTGACATGATCTTGGTCAAGTGTTTTAGCACCCCAGGGTCTCAGTTTCTTCATCTGTAAAATGAGAGAGTCAGACCAGAATATCTCTGAGATCTCTTCTAGTTCTACAGCTATTTCCCCTTTTAGTCTATGCCAGCTCTTGACAAAATAAAATTTGGTTTTAGTGTTCCCAACCCCCATTTCTGTACCCTTTTCCCTGATTTGTGGTATTTATTCCCTTTCTCCTTGACTCAGACTTCAGGAAACCACTTCATATAATCAAAGCCTTATCAAACCTTGTCCTAAAGAAAGATATCAACCATTTATATCCTAGGATGAATGTAAGGCTAAATTTGTTCTCCCTGGGTGGGCTACATATTGAGCTTGATGCCTCATTGGAAAAAAAAAAATGACTGTCCTGTGACTTCACGAATCAGACTGGGAGCACTTGTTTTGTTTCCCTTTGTTTTACAAGGTGAAGGGAGTTTTTGTCCCTAAAGTAATCTCTAGCTATGAAGTCTTTGGTTTGCTTCAATTTCCATGGCATATGTCACACACAGCCTGAACAGACATGGAAGAATCCTTGCCCTCTGTGCTCAAAGTTGACTCCTGACACTTATAAGTATAGTTAGGACTAACATGTCACTATCTATGGTCCTTTCCACACCACATAGAGAAAAAGGGATCCTATGGAAGGATGGAGTGGAGCTTTCCTCTACTTTTTCTCCTCTATGAAGGAGGAATCACATTTGAAATCTACTTTTTCCTCTGCCTCAAATAAATTAAGTCCAAGTATGGGAGGAGAAGGAAACAACTAAAAGACTAGTACTTCCAGGAAAATACAACTTTGGCCATGACTGATGAATTGAGTGGATCTCTTCTGGCTAAGGCATTCTTAAGAAAATCATCACCTAAAAGTAGAGAAGACAAAGAGCACAGCTCAAAACTACTCTTTGTCTTCTGTAAACTTTGGACACTCACACCCTCCCTTCTTATATCCCACAGAAGATGAAATTTTTGGAGCCAGTCTGTGAGGCACAGGACCTCAGAAACTGATGTCTGCATATGGCAATAAAGTCCAATGTCTCTGAGAGTTGAGCCATGAAGGGGAAATCAGCTGGCAAAAGACAAGGACCCAGCTTCCCCACTCCTTTCCTATCTGTGACTTTCCAATTTTTTAATCAGAGGTATAAAAAGAGGGACATGTACATGTCAAGGCTGTGACTAGGTTTTTGAGGTTGGATTCCAATTCTGTATTCTCCTGAACTCTCTTGTGCATTGAGGTTTTTCTTCCAGACAAGCAGAAGAATGCAACTGGAGAAGGTGGAGAGAAGCCAAAACAACCCCACGGAATCCCAGCCCAAGTAACCTCATGCCTTCTCTGCTGGGATGCAGCCCATTCAGCTCAATACATCAGGCTAGCTATTTAGAAAGCCATCTTGGCTTTCTCCTCCCTTGGCTAAATCACCTTTTCTCTTGCCTTAGCATCTGCAGAAAGGAAAGGCACGCAGCAGGTGGATTATACTTCCCAGTAGCTTTGCCCAACTCTTCCCATGAGCTCTTTCTAGAGATCAAAAGATTATGCAAGGTTTGCTCCCCACTCCTGTCACTCCCCTGTGGGTATGGAAAATGAGGAGGAGCAGGGCAAGAAGGATTTTTGGCCTCATCCCTAAGGGTTTCCATGGGATTTTCATGAGCAACCAATCGTGATTGTCAAAGTAATTGAAGGGTATTTTTGAAACACATCAATGTGTTTGAATAGGGTTTGCTACATTTCAGGAAGAGTAGTTTCTGTGTACAAGTCATTGTTTGAGGGGGTTAAGCAATGATCACAATAAATCCATTAATGGCAGAGTTAAACCTCTTTATAAGAAAAAGAACAAAACACCCTGTAATCACTGAAAATAATCAGTAAATATGAACTAAATCTTTAGCTGGTCTCAACAGATCCCTAATGGGGTAATTGGTAGTGTAACCATAGTAACCTATAACCCAAGTCCGCTGAGCTGGAGAACAAGTTGGTGAGAATTAGCCCTGTTTTCAGAATTTTCAAAATATTCTTCCTCATCCAAAATAAGTCAGGGATCAAGGGAGAGGAGAGCAACAGGAAAGAAGAATAGTGAGAAATGGGGATGAGACGAGAGAAATCAAGAGAAGTGGAAGAGAAATTTCAATGGAAGCTTTTGGAGGCCAGGGCCAGCTTCATTATTTTTGTATACACAGAACCTACCCATCCTTGGTACATATTAGGAGACCTTAAGTAATTTTCTTTTTTTTTTATGAGAGATAAGGGAGGCAGGAAGAATGGATATATGTGCCTATATAACTTGGAGTTATAACTGACCTGGTTTTGAATCTCATCTCAAACATTTCTTAGTAGGATTGCTCACCATTTAAGCTCTCTTGATTTTAGTTTCTTCATCTGTAAAATGGGCACAATAATAACAGTATCTACCTCCAAGAGCTCTTGGGAGGAATAAATGAAATAAAGTGCTTCTAAGTCTTCTTGAATCCACACCCAGCACTCTCTCCACTAGTTTTACTCCATTTAATCTATTTCTTTTGAAGAAACTCAAATTCTCAGGTGACTTTATTATTTCAAAATAGAGGAAAGCACTTCAAAGATACTAAAGATACCCATGAGTGAAAGGAAATAAACAAACAACCTCTTGCCTTTCAATAATGGACCGTGTTTCACAAGTATTTATTTTTTATGTGGATGTGTGTTGGTGTCCCTCCTATCACCAACACTGTAACCAGAGCTGGGGCCCAACTATTCCTAATGGCTATTACTTCTTAATAAAGAGCAGCACTTGGGAGAAGGGATGAGGTTACTGTCAGAGAGAGCATGATTAATAATGGTTAATCTGATCTACACCAACATCAGCTGGATGCACTATTCACTAAATAATTACTCTGTAGGCTGGCATCCTGACTATCCAGGGTCCCCAGTGCTAACTGTTTATCAGATGAGAAAAATAAACGAAATAGGAAACTACATAAAGGGAGAGAAGGTATAAAAGGAGTTTTTCACCTAAAAAGACCCATATGCAATTCATTTAACTAAAAAAAATGGTACAGAAGTCAGAAAAAAGAGTAAGGATAAACTCACATTGGTTTCATGCAAACTGTGACAGACATACATATTCATATATTCCTCTGTACTGGGAAACTAGAGAAGGCCTTCTCTTTTCTTTTCAAAAGACAAAAAGGGATGAAATACAGTCCTCTCCATTAACGTATGCCTTGTGTAGTTTAGTTTATACAATCTTTGAAGTATTTACCTGTGATTTGAGAGTCTGGGCTCCTTTGAAGGAAGTAAATTAAATAATAACATAACAGTAATCAAAACAATACTTTGTGAATCAGTGCTGCTTAGACGATGCCATTACAGGACTATTTCATAATCAGATGTTCACAAAGGATGGGAGAAAGAAGGTAGGCATACTAATCCCACTGAACTGAGGGCTGGAGCTGAAAGCAGTGGAGCAATCTATTCAAGGTCATACAGCAAGTCTGGACCAGAGCTAGCCCTTCACCTAGGTTGCTTTCCATTATACAATATCACCTCCTGAGTGTGGTTTCTGACCCTCTCATGAAAAGGGGCATCCTGAGTCAGACTAAAGCCCAATCAGCCTCAGTCTCTCTCTCTGACATGGGGAACAAGGGATAGATAACATGTAGGAGTGTGGTAGCCAACACAGCAGGAGTGTTATAAGTTATGAATGTTCCAAAAACATATTCAAAGTGTCTTTTCCAAACTTAATTTCCAAATTTAATGGTCCAGGAAGATGGTAGAATAATGACCCCTTAGTTCTAGATTGTCACTTGTGTAAGGATGATTTTTTTTGCTCCCTAAAAACATAGCAGGTTTTTTTATGTCAAGAAAAACAGTATTTATTAACTCATGATTGCCTTGAATCCTTACCTGTCATTCCCCTCTTTATAAACATTCAGTTGCTTTCCAGTAACTGAGAAGGAAGGCACAAAGAAGTCAACGTGATATTGTAAAAAGAACACTAGCTTTGGAATCCCCAGGTTCAAATCTTCTTCTTTACACTTAGGACCTATGTGACCCTCAGAAAAATGACAATTTCCCTAAACCAGGATTTCCTCATCTGTAATCTAAAGAAGTTGGACTAAATGGTCTAAGGTTCCTTCTAACTAGATAAATAATCCTGAGCTTGGCATTTAAGTCCTTTCATGATCTGCCATCAAGCTGTATTTCCAGACTCATATTCCATTATACCCTCATCTGAAGACTTTGCTCCAACCACACTAGTCTGCTTACCATTCTGGCAGTTTCATACTGTCACAACTTTGTGCCATTGCTACAGTTTTCCCCGTCCTTCATCTTCACACAATCTACTATGTCCCATAATTGTGTAAATTTTTTAAAGCCCAGGTCAAATGCTGCTTTCTTGGAGTTTCTCTAGTACTAATTCTTAGTCTATGTTATACACATGGTATTTATCAAAGGCTACAATGCATTTATTTGTGTACATTTGATCACCTCACTGGACAGATAGGTCATAGAAAAAGGCAACTCACTTTGCAACCAAAAAGTAGCACTTCCCTGTCCAGGATTTTTTCCGCAAGATTACACCTTTAATAGAGACATTCTGTCACCTGGACTTTTTCTTTAGCCATTAAGGTCTTCTTATTCTTCTGTCTTTAGCAGTTTCCTATCAGAGCCAAGAGGGCACAAGTAATGATGGGTTTGGAAAATATTCACAGTCATTCTGATACTTGATATAAATATCTGTCTTGAAATAGAATTATGGCCAAATCTATCAATTATGAAATAAACAAATGAGTCAAATATTATGAACCCAGAGTGATGCCTTCTGTTTGGATCAGTCACTGTAGAGCTGTCATTTTGTGGGAAGGGCACTGGAAAAAGAGTAGGTAAGAAGACAATAAAAAGAAATCCCAGACTGGACATTTTACTTTTAAGGTTAATGAAATCAGTAGTTTAAAATTAAGTCACTTTGACCAGGTGAAAATTTGGCTTTTACTGGCAACTGACAGTTTGAAAGACTATTATGTTAGAAGTAGTTATTCTATCTAAATCCCTACATAAGAATATAAAGACTGGGCTCAGTTTAAAATTAGAGTCCTCAAATATTGCCTCAAACCTTAACTTACTTTTCTAATATTGCCTTAGATCACTCATAAAACCACAGGACCACAGTTTTAACTGGAAAAGAGATCCAAGACACATAGTAGAGCCCTTACCTGAAGCAGGTATCCTCTCTGGGACAGCCCACAGAAGTAGACATCTTGGGTTCCACTGATAGACCTCCATCGATAGGGAACCCACAATCTCCAAGGGCAGCCTATTCCACCTTTGGACAGTTTTAATTGTTACGTTTTTTTCTTAAATGAGACTAAATCTGTCCATTATAACTTATGTCAGGTGTTACTAGTTCTTCCTTTCAGGAACTAAATAGAACAATATTAATTCTTCCTTCATGATATTATAAGCCTTCAAATATATGATAGTAGCTATCCTTCTCTCCAGACTTCTTTTATTCTTTATGGATCCTCTGCTCCCAATCAAAGTGGTCTACTTACTATTACCACAAATGTTTTCACTTTCTAATCAGCTCAGATTTGTTTCCCTTTTATTCAATCGTCACATATTTCACATATTTCTCCTCTTTTCAACGTCTAACTCAAAAGCTACCACATCTTCGAAGCCTCAGTGATGTCTAGCTGGGGTCTAGTGAAGGAGATTACCAATTGCTCTGACCCTCCAGTCCTTTCTGAATCCAGAAATAATGACCAGGCTAAAATGGAAGTTTTTGGAAAGACCACCTTATGAAAGAAGGGATAGATTTTCAGAAATACAAGTAAACTTCCGAAGACATAAGCCTCATGCCCTATTCATTATCATATTCCTTTTACATATGAACTCAATGAATATATGAACAAAATGGCAGGACAGAAACTTTTATCAGTGATACCAGTAGTGTCTGAATTACTAATAGTACTCTGCTATGACAAAGGCTGCCTCTACCATCTCAAAGATCACTGGATGTGAGAGCTCGAAGAAAACTTAAAAGATCATCCCATCCAATTCATGTATTTTACCACTAATAAAATTTAGGGCCAGAGTTGTTGAATGACTTACTAAAGATCATAAAAGGTAGAGCAAGACCTAGGTTTTACATCAAAAAGGAAAATATCTCTTGTTTTACCTCCTATCTTTTCTCTGTTTTTCTTTTCACATGAGAATGAAAAAAAAATCTTTTATTGTGGATTTAAATATGTTCCTACTGGAACTGAAACCCCACAGTGCTAACCTGGTAGAAAGGAACTGAGAGATGAAACTAACTTTAAATAGGAACGAAACTGATTAAACTTTAGTCACTGGTTGAAAGAATAAAATGAAGCAAACAAAAACAAACTACCTTATTATGAAAAGTCAATTAGACCATGGAAACTCTGTCATTTGAATAATTTAAGGTTTCATTGGGGCTTATACCCTTCATTTTGAAAGTTGTCTCCTATTCCAGAAAGCTGAGCAGCTAGGTAGATATAGCATTTCTTGCAGGGGTATGAATACATAATAAAGTATCAGCATTGCTGGATTTTTAAAAAAGATCACAAAATAAAATGAGAAGGAAACCATAAATGTTTATTGGTCAGCCTAGGTACATTAGTGAGAATAGCATTCCCAGGAAATACAGAGCAAGAGGAAATGGGTCTTTAGTCAAATGGAAAGCATTTATTAATGCTTCTATCTGTCAAATGGAAAGAGCCCTGGGCCTGGAGTCAGGAAGACTTATTTGAGTTCGAATCTGGCCTCAGACATTTGCTAAATGTGTGACCTTGGATACGTCATTTAACACTGCCTCGGTTTCCATATCTGTAAAATGAGCTGGAGAAGGAAAGGGCAAACCACTTCAGTATCTTCCCAAACCCCAAATAGGATCATGGAGAGTTAGACGTGAGTGAAAGAAATGAACAACAACCTGTGTCAGACACTGTACAAGGACTGAGGATACAAAGAAAAGGAAAAAATGTTCTTGTTCTCAAGGAGTACCCAGTCTTCAGTCCCAGCAGGAGAAATCTAGATTTCAAATAGTAAAGGACTTTCTGACACAGAAGGCTGTTTCCCAGAGGAATTGGGAAGGAGGCTACTTAGGAAGGTTAAGGTTCGACTAAACCTGGCTCAGAGAAAGCTAGCGTCTATTATAATCTGCAATACTGTGGAAGGACCAACAGATCAACAAATAGAACAAATAGCCTATCCCTCGAACTAGCTGCAGAACCTCAGGAATATCGATTAATGTCTGGATACCTCAGCTTCTTCATTGATAAAATGGGAAAAGTAAAACTTTCCCCACTCTACCTCACAGGATTAAAGTGGGCATTCCATGAAATAATGAGTTTTAAAATTTAGCATCTCATTGGATACCATCATTTGTGATTTTAAAGAATTTTTACTGAATTCACATGTAAAAGATGACACATGCTCTTCTTTTAATGATATAAAGAATTAGAAAGCCAGGATTAAAATAAAAATTTTAAAAAAAGGAACATGGAGTCATGAGTGTCAAAAGAGGAAACTAAGTGACTTCCCCTGATCCCTACTACATTAGGTGATCCTTATGGACACTGACAGAGAGATATATTTTGGCAATATCTAGGTCCCATTAAGAAGTCAAACAAGACAGCTGAATCACTTGGTCCCCCTGCCTAATTTGCCTCTTGATTACCCAATCACAGGTAGAGAGCATCGCACAGGGGTCTAGGGAATACTTCTGGAGATTCAGGAAGAGAATAGCAAGATGTTCTCCTCTGTAGGAGCACACACAGCTGTCCTCCTTACCTCCATTCCCATCTCATTTATGAACACAACCCCACTCCCACCCCAGAGACAACGTGCCAGACACTTCCCCATGGAGAGGGGAGTATGTTACAGTTCACAGAGCACCTCAGCCAGCAAAAGCGAGACACTCTGAAGAATGGCAAATTTTCAGAGCTGTGTGGTTTTATATGGAAAAAGGATATTGCATCATTAAAGAGGTTAATGAGCTTAGCAAGGCAGATGCCCTGAATGATAGGGAGGGGAGGGATGGGGGAAGGGGTGGGAAAGAGAGAGACAATTAAAGGGAATTGCATCTATTCTTCAATGTCAGGCATGGTCTCCAGGCAGCCTCCTGGTGGTGATAATTGCCGACAGAAGGATAAGCTCCAGGTCTCCTGGTGGGCTTCTGGAGTCGACCTTAGTTGCTGGCCACAGACAACCCAGTTCACATATGGCCTTGGACCCTTAGGGCTCTAAGGAGATACAGTAGGCTCTAGAGCAGAAAGGGACCTGAGTGATTGTTTAATGTCTTTTTACAGATGAAGAAACTGAGGTTCCAGAGAAGTGAAGCAATTTGCCTGATGTCACATAGAAGCTTCTGCTATTATCAGGATAATAATACAAAAGTAATATTGATTTCAGCAAAGTTAGAGCAGTTATCTCTTGCTATATTTTTCTGCATAGAGTGAAAAAAGGCAGGATTTTTGTCTATTGGTAGAACTAACTAGTTGAAAAAGCCATGACAGATCACTGAAAATGGATGGCTTCTATTGGCATACCAGCCAATCAATAAACATCGACTAAGCACCCTCATGGGGCAGCTATATGGCACAGTGGACAACGTGTCAAGCCTGAATCCTGGAAGACTCATCTTCTTGAGTTCAAATCTGGTCTCAGCCACTAGTTGTGTGACCTTGGGCAAGTCACTTACCTCATTGGCCTCAGTTTCCTCATCTGTAAAATGATCTGGAGAAAGAAATGGCAAACCTCTCCAGTATCCTGGCTAATAAAACCCCAAATGGACACTACTAAAACAACTGAACAACAACAAGCACCCACTATGTGCCAGGCACTGTGCCAAGTACTCAAGATACAAAGACAAAAGTGAGATGGTCCCTGTCCTTAGGTAGCTTACCCTTGATCACCTGGCTGTGTCCCTTGTTTTATTCCTTGATTCAGCTTCCCCACATCACACTGACACTGAATGGAGTACATATAGGTGGTCAAAACCAGGATGGTGAGGAACACAGAAATCCATGAGGAAAATGCAAAGAACCTAGGGATGTTTAATTTCAAGAAGAGAAGATTTAGAAAGGGCATAATCACTCATTCAAATGTCTTAATAGCTGTTGTGTGGGATGGAGAGGAGCCTAGTTCTGGGGTTCTTCAGGGGGAAGAACTACAACCAAGAGGATAAAGTCAAAGAGATCCAGGAAGAATGTTCTACCAGTCATATTTGTCCACCAAGGCTAACTGTTGCCTCCTGAAACTCAAAAGAATTCAAGCAGAGATTGGATGACCATCTATTACAGATCCCAAAGAATAGATTTCTGCATGTAGGTGTACATCAGAAAAACTAAACAACCTCTAAGATACCTTCCCACTCCAATATACTTTATTATTATTTTTTTAAACCTTTACCTTCCATCTTGGAGTCAATACTGTGTATTGGTTCCAAGACAGAAGAGTGGTAAGGGCTAGGCAATGGGGGTCAAGTGACTTGTCCAGGGTCACACAGCTACAAAGTGTCTGAGGTCATATTTGAACCTAGGACCTCCCGTCTCTAGACCTGAATCTGAATCCACTGAGCTAACCAGCTGCCATCTCCAATATACTTTAGTCTCAGGCTACAGCCTTAGAGCTGGAACCAGAATCTGGGTCTTCTCATTCAAGAATCCTGTCTCCTGCACTCTGGCAGCCAGGAACCCAATCTGAATCTCCCTCTCCAAGAGCAAGTGCAAGTTAATACTGGATACTTGAGCTTTTCACCCCAATGGCATGAAGTACTGAAAAAATTTAATATAGAAGAGCTTGGAATGAGAGAAGTATTGGAGAGATCTGGCTCCCAGGGTCTGCAGACAACCTCTGCCATCTTCTCTTAGGACACACCCTCAACATAACCTGAGTAGCTAAAGCTTCCCAACAGAGGATCAATCTCTAATCTCTTCTTAATGGCTCATCCTCCTCAACAAGATTAGGAAATAATCCAGAAGAGAAAGTGATTGCTTATACTGTCTCTACAACATCCGAAAAAGGGTCCTATGATAGAGTCTAAAAGAGACAGAAGACCTGGGTTCTAATTCTGGATTTGACCCTAACTTTTTTTTTCTAATCTCAAACAAGTCACATTGCTTCTCAGGGTCTCAGTTTCCTTATTTGAAAGGCAAGGGGATAGACTAGAAGATCTTAAAGGTCTCATCCAATTTCAACATTCTAAACCAGGTTAAGAATCCCCAGCAATTATTCCTTCAAATGATGTAACTTTTTTTTTTTTGGTCTCCTTCCAGGAGACTGACTAAATGAGTGTCAATTAAACAGATGAAAAAAAAAATCCATCTGACTACATGTTTTGAATACATAACAATGATCCTATTGATATATTGTGTATAGGAAGTACCTTTAGTTGTTTTCCAGTATGTGGGAGAGACTGCCCTTTCCCCTCATGTGTCCACCATATATCAGCAAGATGGCTGAGTGAAGTGTGGCTATGATATCTGCTTATGGAGTAGAGTAAAGCCATCTTCTGGTCCCTATGAACTTCAAATTCAATCCCTCAGATTTATTATGATCTCCCTTCAACTGGGCCTGAGACATTGCAAAATTATGTTAGCAAACTGGTCTAACCCCTGTTTCTCAAACATGTCCTACTTGTTCCCATTTCTGCAACTTTACTTATGTCATTCCTTCCAATAGAAATGCCTCCACTTTCCTCCTCTTTTTCTTTCTAAATCCTGTTATCCTTGTAGGTCCCTAAATCTCATCTCCTCCAAAAAGCCTTTCCTGACCACCCTTGCCTATTCTGAGCTCTCATAAATCTAAATTCAAAACATCTATGGTTTCTCTCGTTCTTTCACTCTTCTGGCTTATAATCTGATGGTGCCTTGTGTCATCTCTTGTATTGTTATTGCCTTGTGTTATTGCTTAGGTTTTGTGCAATGATTTCATTTTTCTTACATATCTCCTCCTGAGTTCAAGGCCCTTGGATCCTTTTGGATCCAAGAACCTGGCCATCTTTTCATTGGTTTTTATCAACAATGTATCTTCTATTTTGAAGAATGAAAATGTGTGTTTAAAGATCTGAGAATTTAATCTGTCAAGACCTGCTCCATTTACCAACCTTTCCAGAAAATCCTATAGTCAGGATTCTCCAGCCTAGAAAGTGTCACTTAGGCTCTCCTTGCCTCAGCTTCCTTTCCCATAAAATGGGGCCAATGATGTTTAGCCCCCTAGGGAGATATAAATGAATAAGTAGTTAAAGGGATGAACGAGTACTTGGCAACACATAAATGCCTATGAAGAGGATATGGAGGGTTAACTACACTTGCCCCATGGATATGTTGAAATGCATAAAGATCTGAAGCAAGAGAGTGCTTTGAGATCCTAGGGCAATAGCAGCTCTAAAAACAGAGGGCATTACAGTGATCCACACCTATTTGGCCTCTCATCCCTCTAGAATAACCAATACTCTCTCAGAGTACAAATAAAGAAAGGAACATTGGGGTGGGGGAGGGGGGCAGAAGGAGAAAGGGAGAGGAAAGAGTCTAAGGACAGAGAATGGTCCAGCCAGGAGGAAAGAGACAAAAGGGATGTGCAGTGGAGTAGCTGAGTGGGTGGCTTATGGAAATGGTGCCAAAAGTTGAAAGCCCTTACCTTTTTTCTTCATTTGATATTGTGTGTATGTGCCTGTGAATGTAGGTTTGGTATGCTAGCCACACTACAGCATTCCAAATAAATAACAGACTCAATTTAAGCTGGCAACAGCAGCTTATCAGAGTTTGCTTTTAACATGTGGGTCCACAGGTCCAAGAATACCAAACCGCTTAGCGTGGAAGGAAAATTAGATCTGGACACAATTCACTTCACTTCAACAGTTCTTGTGAAAGGAGACACACATTTACACACAAGGGATCACAAGCCCACATCCACAGGTACCCACTGGCTCACACACCCAGGAATTCACACTCTATCTTCTCCCAGGGCTACCATGAGCTCTACAATTAATTTTTTAAAGTTGATTCTTCTCAGGGATCTTCCTGAGCAGAATCAGACTTAAAACAGATCAAGTGATGTGAAAAGTGAAATCCTTTCCAAAAAGTCTGTGCCAATTGTGACTTGGCTAGGGACTGTAGACAATTCAGATTCTTCTTTAAATGGTGTCAGACCTTCCCCCCACCCCCTTTGCAGAAGTGGGAGGTCCATGGGTGTGGAATACTAGATGCATTTTTCAGATTTTTAAAAATATATTGATTGATATTTCTAGAATTTTATTGTCTTTTTCTCTATAGTTTTTCCTTTTCTTTAAAGGAATTGTCATATGGGATGGGAAGGCTATGGGGGAAATTTCGGTGATATAAAAAGAAAAGATATCAATGAACATTTTAAAAACAAAAGGTATCAGTGTAATGGCAGGGTCATTGTAACTGTCAGGGGCTATTCTAATGAGCAACATGAGTTGCACTTTGGATCCTCTACACCAGCTTGGACCATTCCTGCTTCCTGCAAACATTTGCACATTAGCACACAAAGACCTCACACCCTCCTTCTACAAAAACCAGACAGATGTGCACATTTCAGAGTTCTTGGCTCAAGTCAAAAGTTCTCCTCCAAAGGCCAAAGCGCCCTTATGCTCTTCCCCTTCAGGTTCTAAATGCCTGTTTTAGGGGAAAATGCTTACTGAGGCAAAGATGCAGAATTTTCCCCACTCTTCTTCTAGTGCCTGCAGCTATCCCTCCAAATTTTTGTTAGGTTTTAAACCCAATCTTAGCTTGCGGGCCCCACAAAAATAGTCAGCAAGCTGGATCTCACCTCTGGGTCAGCTTTTGCCAACCCCTGATTTTGATCTTTGGAGTTCTATCCAAAACCCCAATTAGACTGAAGATCAAAAGCAATCAAATGTGTTGAGGCATCCACCTAAGAATTAGACAAAACTTTCAGAGGGAACAGGCCCTTATGAGTCATGGCTGGGAAGGCAACAGAATGGTCAGTAGAGAAAGACTTGTAGAACATCAAGTCCAAATCTACATTTTACAATGAAGGAAACTGAGGCTTATAGAGATTGAGCCAGTTTCCTATGGCACAGACAGCAAATATGATTTCCAAACTAGTGATCTTTTCACAGTACCATGCTTCTTCTGGAGAGCCACCAGGAGCACTATTGTCCTCACTTTTGTTCTGGGCCCTCCTTTTACTTCACTAAATGAGATAAGTATGAGTTTTGTCCATATATTATTTAGCCCTTGATCTACAGAAGAAAAGTCTCTTCTTCCCCCTTATAGTTCACAGGATCATAACTTATAAACTAGAACCACTACAACCTGCTGTCTCTTGCCCATTAAGTCATTCATACCTTTGTGTCATGGTCAGCTAATAGGGCGTGTATACTGGTGGGATCAGAAGGGTGTCAGAGAAATTAGAATGAGATCTTTCAAAGCACATGGGTCTACTCCCTCTTCCTTCCATGGTCTATTTTATTTTGAATCACATCTTGACTTCCTACTTACTATAATGGAAACAATTTCTCTGGGCATTAGTTTCCTTATCTGTAAAATGAAGGATATGCCTGGATGCCCTTATGATCTCTTCTAGCAAATCTTATGATCCAGTGATATTTTCAGTAATGACATAAAAATAGAAGAAGGCCTCAGGCCTACTTTCTGATCTTTAGATTTATTGGAAAAGGTGAACAATAATCACTAATGATAACAAGTCACCGAAGATTAGTGATCTGCTTGGGATTGGATGGATCTATTTCAAAGATAGCATGGTTTTGCCAAAGTACTGGAGTTTTATTGTCTACCCTGGAATCTTCTCTATAATTACCACAGAGATATTCCCTATCAGATTCAGTGAGTTTCAGAATTGGAAGAAAATCTCAAAAATCATCTCATCTAAGCCATACTTGAAGAGGAATCCCTTTCTTGAACTTCTCTGATAAATACACATCCAGTCTTCATTTAAAGACATCCAAACAGGGAGAAACCATGTCTATGGCCACCCCCACCACCCCAAAAACACTTCTTTCTATTTTGGACAGCTTAGATAGGGAGGTTTTCCTGTTGTCAAGTCTAGATGGACATACATGACTGTTCCTAAAGTGCTTTCTTGTCTAAATTCCATGAATCAAAGAACTATCTAAAAGGGACCTAAGAGGTCATTTAGGTCAGCCTACTAATTATACAATTGGAGAAACAGGTATAGAGCTGTGTAATAACTTGCTCAAGCTTATTTGTCGAGGTAGTGGTAAAGATGTGGCTAGAGTCAATATCTCTTGATGCCTGATTCAGTAATCTCTCAGTACTCTAGACAACTTTTTAAGATCATCCATCTATCAATCTATCAGTCTGTCTGTCTACATGGCTGCCTGTCTGTCTAATCGATCTATCTATCTATCTATCTATCTATCTATCTATCTATCTATCTATGTTTCTATCTGTATATGTATTTATGTATATAGTCATACATAAATACATCCATCCATATATGGCTATATTCTTTATGCACATATATGCATATAGATACAAAGTATTATACCTACACACAACCCTGCCCAAGAGTTTGATTTTAAGGTAGAGGAAAATATATCTAAATATTTGGGGGGGTAGTTAGGATGGTTGGGTATAGTTGATCCAAACTGAAGAGGAGGAGGAGGAAGAAGAGGAGGAGGAGGCAACAGCAGCAGCAGCAGCATAACAGACAGCTGGTGTTTGGGTGGTAGTAAATCACCCTGAAATGAGCCTCTTCCGTGGACTCAATGAGGCCTAAACAACAAAGGGAGGCCCAGCTTGCAGCCGGACAGCCCGCTAGCCAGCCACAGACACACATAACAGCTTCATTCAGGAGCCCCAAGTCAATACAAAAGCTTCGAAATCAATCCGACATCCCGCCACCCCAGACAATGCCCCAAATCTTCTCAGAATCGAAGTCTCAAACGAGGGGACAGCATTCAGGAGAGATCAAACTGCCGGCCTGACATTGAAAGGGAGGCCAAAAAGAAAAAAGGGAGAGGGGGAGGGAAGAAAAAAGAATGTTCCTGTTTATTAACAGTAGTGGTTGTGGTCTGGCTCACATACCATTGGCTACATTCATTAAAAGGTTGTATTTTGCCAGTTTTCAAGCCAATTACAAACGAGTGTGCAGATGTATGTGTGTGCCAATATCTCTAGTGGGGATCATCTTCCTACTCAGCATCTCTGTCTTATTCAGAAATGCCCCGTGTGAACCTTTGAAACTGTTCTTTCCCACTAGATCATCAACTCCGTGTACAGTAGAGTCCTCACCCAAACATATGCACACACATGCAAATTCCACCAACAGCTTAGTGTTAAGAGTCAAAACCTTTTTGCCTATGTCTCTCGCACTACACAGATGGGGGCACTTTTTCCCAAGCTAGGCCCTCAGGGTAATTATCTGCACCATTCTGAACGGCTTAATCCTGTTATCAGCTGCAGACTCAGTTGCCTGGTTCAGTTGTGTGAGCTTTATTAGGGGCTGTGTGTGTGTGTGTTGTATGTGTGTAGAAGGGGAGATAGAAAGGAAAGTGGAGATTGCAATTCTCCCCTTCTCATCCTTTCCTGGGGTTATTGTTACAACTCCTCTGCCCCCCTTCCCAGGGGCCCTAGCATTTGAGAGCCAAGAGAACTTTCGGGTCATTGACCCCAACCCACACCCTAGGAAGCCTGTCACCAATAGTAAAATGTCACCTGCCCGGGACAGTGGGCCAGCTGCTTAAGCTGGGATGCCAAACTCTGGGCTGTTAAAGAATACAATAAATCTGATCCTGGCTTTCCTGGGGGGCAAACTCAGAGAAAACTGACAAGCCACAGGTCAGCATAAACATGGTTGCCAGGTCTTCCTGAAAAGTACTGGATAGCATAGCCCTAAAATTCTTGGCAACTCCCAACATGGTTAAATAACCATCCAGTGAAGCCACAGAGCTCATGGCACAAGCCCAGCCTTCTGTAGCCTCGTGTCCCTTTCCTCCATGATTCTCATCCTGTATAGTCATTTTTTTTTTTAAAACCTTACCTTCCGTCTTGGAGTCAATACTGTGTATTGGCTCCAAGGCAGAAGAGTGGTAAGGGCTAGGCAATGGGGGTCAAGTGACTTGCCCAAGGTCACACAGCTGAGATAGTCATTTCTTAAAGAAAAAGAAACAAAAGAAAATTTAAACAAGGGAAAATTAAACAATAACAGGAAAAATAAATAAGATTTCATTGGGAAGGGTACCTAGAATTTATCAGAAAAATATTAAACTGATAATAATAACTGCATTTACAGAGTTTTAAAGTTTGCAAAGCACTTTATATCTCTGTTCTCATTCAAGCTAAAAAACATAGAAAATGAGTTGCTACAAATACTATTACTCTCATTTTAGAAATAAGGAAGCTAAAATTTATAGCAATTAAGTGACTTGTCCATGGTCAATCACCTAGTTGATAAGCATCAGAGTTAGGATTTGAACTCAGTTCTTCCTGACTCCAAGCCTAACATTCTACCAGTTCTGCATACTTCTAGGCTTTAAAAGATAATGGCTATCTGGATCTAACTGTGTACTTTTTTAACCATGCAGAAATCCATATTTTGCTTGTTCTTTGACTTTTCTATTTGTAAATTCTAGGCAGAGAGATTCTAGGTAGGTGGCTCTGTGGATAGAGAGCCAGGTCTGTAGATGGGAGCTCTTTGTTCAAATATGGTCTCAGATACTTCCTACCTGTGTGACCCTGGGCAATTGACAACCTCAGTTGCCTAGACTTTACCACTCTTCTGCTTTAGAACCAATATTTAGTATCAATTCTAAGAAAGAAGGTGAGGATTTTAAAAAAGTAATAATTGTAGGCAAGGAAGAATATCTTTCCCCAGTCAAGAAGTAACAAATGACTTAAATTCTAGCTACCAAGATGCACTGGATGTCAAATCTATTGCAACTGTGTTTTTCCAACTTTTCTCTATCGGCAAAAGTCTTATAAACTTGCCAAGAAAAGCAATAGTTCTGGGCTACATTCCTTCCCTACTCTACTCTAGCCATCTTTTCATTCACAGACCCCATCTTCAACCACACACATAGCATAGAGATAAAATGTATATACGGTTTTTCTCTTCCCTTTCTTTACTATGGTCATCACCACCATTAACTTTTGAACTGCAAGCTCAATATTGGTCAACAGTGAAATAGGGCAGTTAAAGGAGTTGCCACACTCTTAAATTAAATTAATGTTCACTCATATTCAATCATGTCTGACATTTGGGGTTTTCTTGGCAAGGATACTGGAGTGGCTTGCTATTCCCTTCTTTACCTCCTGTTACAGATGAGAAAACTAAGGTAAACAGGGTTAAGTGACTTTCCTAGAGTCAACCAGTCACTAAGTATATGAGGCCAGATTTGAACTTAGAAAGAGGAGTCTCACCAACTCCAGGACTAGCATTCTAGCCACTGTACCACCTACCTGCCCAACTAAATTAAAAGAGTCATAATATCCAGAATTAGGGAGATGATATTCCAGCAATACTCTACCCTGATCAGTTCACATCTGAAGTCCTAGTTTCTCCTCTAGTATTAAGTTTTAGGAAATATATTGATGAATCAGATGATGTTCAAATCTTGTCTTATATAGATCAATTAAAAGAACTGGGAATGCTTTCTTGATAAAGAAAAAGACTTGGGGGAGACATAGTAGCTGTTTTAAAGAATTTAAGTGCTATTATATGGGAGAGAGATTTAATTTATCCTGCTTGGTCTGCAGATGTAATAGTGTTTTGGAGGTTTTGGAATAGCATATTAAAGGAGGGTGGCTTAGTGGATAGAAAGCCAGAAAGCGAAAAGAGTTCTTGGCTTCAAAACTGACCTCAAATACTTCCTTGATGTGTATCATCTTGGGCAAGTCACTTAACCCCCATTGCCCAGTCCTTACCACTATTCTGCCTTGGAACTAATACATAGTACCAATTCTAAGAAGGAAGGTAAGGGATTTTTTTCCCTTACATATAAAGAAAATCTTCCTAACAATTACTGTTGCCAAATAGTAATAGCCTGGACCAGCTAAGATCTCTTTCAATCTAAGTTTCTGAAATTCTATGTCTATGATTGTCTATCCAACTTCAAAGTAACAAAGAGAAAAAAACTGAAAGCTTTGCTAGAGTAGCACCATACACATAGCAGGGCTCAACAAATGGTAGTTGGATGATTACTTGACTAACATAACACAGAATATTTCATAGGTCAAAAATCACTGCAAAGCATGTCTTTTTGGGATAGGGGGAAATTAAGGGTACCAAAATAACATAAGCAAATACCCAGGTCTCATAGAATCCTGAGATATCAAAAAACAAAACTATGTAGACAAAGATTGATTCAATAATATCTCCAAGGAATAAATATTCAGGCTCTTCCTAGTGTTAGGTCTTACTCAAAAGAACTAAAAGGTTTTTCTATTACTTATTAATTTGAGTTTGTTAATCTCTTTAGAGAATTCC